>NW_028157018.1:0-33071 GCF_964263955.1 Coregonus lavaretus | reverse complement strand
CTTTGCTGGTTATAGTAAATATAATTTATCCAATCTACGTTTTTATTAATTGTTGACCACCAAAAAATACTTGATTCAAACTCAGCTGCGATCTGATTCCTAGCTTTGAATTGTTCTGGAACCCATCGAGGTACTCCTATCCCATCAATATATATATCCTTTCATCAAAGGAACCCGGGAGGAGGTCCCACTTTCTACGTGACAACTCACCAGTCTCTGACACGTTTGATTGTTTACATATGTAGGTGAGTTCACAATCAGTTATCACCACACAACCATCAGATGTCAGCACGGGCCTGGTTTTGGTTCCTAAAATCCTCTGGCTGCAACAAAGAGGAGAGATTAGTCATGGTCTCTTTTAGTTGTGATATTCTCTGTGTGGGAGCAGGAGCTAAGATGCCCTACTCTGTATCCTATATTACCAGTCCTAGAAAAACAATTAGAACCCCCTGAGACTTCAAACAGAGGCAACCTAGGTCGGAATGACTTTGTTTTCGGGGGATACAGATAGTTCAAGTTACTACAAGACTCTTTCACCACATTCCCAGGTGGCTTGCATGGAGGATAAACCTGACAGAGAGTTAAAGCCTGTCAAGGGGAACGGAGTAGTTGTTAACCTTGGTTTGGCTGTCCCACAGGCATAACAGTCCTCTTTAGACATTTCTTGCCGTATACTAAATCCATTCCAACCACCGGTCAAGATTCCTACGGTTTGTACTATCTTTACCACAGCCCCGGTCTCACTACCTCCCTCAGAGAGGTTTACTCTATAGGGTGCCCCAGTTGAAGAGGATATCTCACTTGTTCAGGTCTGTAACCTGTTTTAGCATAATTCAGACTTTCAGACAGTACCTACCCTTATATGGGTCGCACTGCCATTTCTGGTAATTCCCTACTTTCACAATACTACACCTGTCCCTAAACTGTGTATGGAGATTGACATATCCCCCCCCACTTGGTATGAGCAACTACATAATCCCAGGATGTACATGGTGACATACATATGGTGATGTCCTTCCCTAAAGTCCCTAGTACTTCCCCTTTCCCTACGTCTAGCTGTCTCCTATGCCTTCGTAGACTGTGCTCAGGTATTATTTTATCAACTTGTGTTAGGTTAACTACTACTTCTGGCTGATCAGGAGGGTTTGAGTGTGTTAGGAATATGGCCCCCACAATCAGGCATCTACCTACCGTCAGGAGACCTGTGAATCCCCACCCTCGCCCTGAGAACATGTCAGACGCCAACCCATTGCTTCACCTTCTACCGAACTCACACAGGGATGATCAGAGAGGGTAAGGGAATCTTCGTTAAGGAGCCAACCCCCGAGCCCTAGTGGTGATCGGTTCTTTCTCCTAACTCTGTGTTTGTTCGTCAGGTGTAACTGGGTTTACCTTTTTGCAGTGTGTGACATGCACCCAGGTGGATCTAATAGGACTTGATAGGGCCCTTCCCAACAGGCCTGCTTCCAGTTTTTCTTATTTTAGGGACTGGATGCTCACCCAGTCTCCTGGTGAGATAGAGTGGGTCACCTTCTCCTTTAGTTCACCTGTGGGGCACAAAACCTCTGACATACAGGTGTGGTTAATAAACTATCTTCACACATACATGTTCAGCTCTCAATTTCTATTTTTTTTTTTATTTATTTCTATTTATTATTTAATCCTATCATTATTATTTAATCCTATCACTCCCCCTTTTTTGACACATGATTTGCCCATGTGTCAATATTACCACCTTCCTAAACAATCCCTTATGTAATTTATCATCCAATTGCCATGCCTTTCATTTTTGAGATTGTCTTTTGCTTCTTTATTGCTCCTCCCACTTCCTTTGTCTTTTATGGCAGCTAAATTCGACTTTCATCCAGTTCAGAATCAATTAGTAATCCAATCATCAATCTCTTATCTTGTAAAAACACTCATGTTTAGTTCAAGCTCTGTTCTACCCAGGCTCTCCCGGGCTTGACCTGAAGACTGATTGTTGGACATGACAAGTCCATATTTAGGTCACCTAAGTCTTCTGCCTAGCAACAAAGAATAAAAACCTCTATGTTCATGATTAACCCAGTTATATCTAATAGCCCACCAAAAAACCTCATCATCTTTAAATCACGACCAATGTCATATCCCTCTTTACTCTCTACCATTTGGATAACATCCCTGATGTATGTATGCCTCCTTAGAGTTCCAAATTATTTTACCATGGGCTGCCATTGCCTTCCCATAGTTAAGATCACTTAATTTACCCGTATGCAGTACATAATGGAGTACCCAAGCTTTACAGCAGTTTATCATTACCAAAAAGCTCATCATTTGTTTTTTGTTTAACGGTTTTGGCGCTTCAAGTATAGCAGTTTTCCTGGATGAGTTGAACATTCGCCCCTCCTGAGTTATAGTGTTTCCTAGGTAAATGACCTCGCTCTGCCAAAGTTGAAGTTTCTTTTTGCTCACTTTGTGTCCCTGTTCTGCCAGGAAGGTTAACAATTTGATTGTATCCCTCTTACATCCCTCCTGAGTGGGATTAGCCAATAGAATATCATCTACATAAACTAACATTTGGCTTCCTTCCCTAGGTTCCAACTTTCCCAAATTCCTAGTTATAGCCTGGGCAAAGATTGTAAGACTTTCCGAGTAGCCTTGAGGCATCCTAGCGTAAGTCCATTTCCTTCCCTGAAAAGTAAAGCCAAACCATCCCTGACTATCCGGATGAACTGGGATACTAAAGAAAGCATTAGCTAAATCTATCACTGTAAAATAGGAGTTCTCTGGTTTCAATTGGTTCAGCAATGTATGTGGATCTGGTACACATGGAGCTCTGGGAAATATATTTCTATTAACCCCCTGCAAGTCCATGACCATCCTCCAGTTGGCGCTAGGTGCCACCTTTTTAAGAGGAAATACTGGAGAGTTGCATTGTGCCTCATCTCCAGGAATTATCACCCCTCCCTTAAGTAAATGCTCAAATGTAGGTGTTATCCCTTTTATTGCTTCTGGTTTCATAGGATATTGCTTTTGGTATGGTCTATGATCGGATCGAGGAATCACTTGTACTGGAGCTACCCCCTTAATTAGTCCTACATCGGCTGGTCCTTGTGACCATAATTTGAACGGAATTGCTGCTAACTCAGCCTCCTGTTCCTGAGTTAAGAAATCTCTTCCTGTCATCCGTTAAAACTTATCTCCAGGTGGACCCCGGGCAGGGTTTTTGCTCTCCAATTCAACTTTCTTCTATATCTCCCAGTGGAGTGGCCACACTGATCCCCATTTGGTGTATTCTGCCAGTCAGTAATGTTTTCCCCCTGTTTTCTCCATTTACCTAGTGATAACCATTCCTATGAATGTTCTTTCACTAGGGCAACATGGGGGCTCCACCTTTCTCTGTACAGCCTCTGGCTCTGTGAACCCATTTTAACCCAATTTGAAAAACAACAACCACAAATAGCCAGGCCTCACTTAATTTGGTAGCTCACTTGTATTACCTAAATACTGCCTAACTGAGATGAGCTAATCTCTTTCTCCTGGTTATAATCTAAAGATGGTAGTATACACAAAACATGATACAGATATCCCCAGTCTTAACCCATCAATAATTGTTTGTATCAATCTAATTCCTCATAACTAATCCATTAAACCACTCAAAATTCCTTGAGTATACAATGATTATTTAATTGATTACCCTAACTCTGTTACATGTGATCTCATCTCAAATGATCCATTATTAATTATTTGTTCAACCCCCTAGGAAAATCTGTCTCCCCTTCTATTGTTCCTGTCCCCCCAATTTCACCAATCCATAACCCACCACAGGCTGGCGCTATTCCCCCAGCACAACAGCCAATGCATACTTGCATCCCCGTAACCAAAATAAATTATCGTTCTAGAATGTACCGACAATTTTGTATTTTCCCGCTAACCCATTTCAGTTTGCTATTCCATTTCTTAAACTTTTCTCTCTGATTAGGCCCTAATTAATAAAACAAATACTTGCTATCGTTGATCAGCATACACTTAATGACATTCCTACCATCTGAACTATGTACTGTCTCTTACATCTCCTCCCCCTCTCCTGCTCCTTCCTACATTATAAGGGAGGCGCGGGAAACTTCCCTACAATCTTCCTTCTTAGGAAATAATGTCATTCGTACTTGTAACATATTTTCATAGACCTATCTAGAATACTACTAAAGCTATCTTATGCAACTTTTAATACACGTAAAAACTCTCTCTCTCTCCACCCATTCCCTATTGAATAAGTGAGTTTTCAACCCCCAACCACGCTCCAAATCTTCCATTTAGCATTAACCAAACAAATACTCCATCGTACCCATTCAATCAACACATCAGCAGTGGAATTTACACTCATAAATGCAGATTGTTACTCCATGCCTTGAAATGATAAATAGATTTCCACCAATAGCACCATTAATGATTTCTCATCTTACCCTCTGACACAAAATGAAGTTTCTGCAAGGCATATAATATTGCAGCTTTTCAAGTCTTTCTGAAAGGAGTCTCTCGAACGAAGCTCATCCATTTTATTCCTGATTGACTGGATATTTGCCAATGAAACGGAGGGGAGTGCCAGTCGATTTTCTCTTCATCTCAGTCTTAAGAAGACGCCAGCCCGACTAACATGTCTACGCCTGCAGCGTTTCTTTATAGCCCATGAAACAAAATAATAGTGTCCGGTGTGAACAAGAGAAAAGCTGGGTAAGAGTTGATGTCGGATTTGTAGTCGAAATCGAGGTTAGTAACTGTCGATCTGACTTCCACAAGTGCTTAGCGGTCATATGTGACAATAGTATGTACTTTCTGTAAGATGTCAGCCTTCTCAGTCTGCGCCATCTCTCTTTCTCTAACTCACTCTTGTAAAGTTCCTTCAGTAGTGATAGTTTAATTAGCATGATGTGAGTGATCCCATATTGCCAAAGTATTAAATAAGAGCACAATTAATTCATTGACAATTGATTAACATAAACATAAATATCATACCCACCAAAAAATGCTAAACTCCCCTGTTATTGGTAATGGTGAGACATTAGCATGTTTCAGGGGTATGATTGTTGTGTCTCTTTAACTTTCTTGCTCTTTATTATTCATGATTCATTCATGATTGTGTTCAGAAACAAGTTCTATTTTTATTTACTATAAAATGGACTCCAAAATGACACAATACATTATTTACATATATTTCTATTGGACACAACATAATCCAAAACACAACCAAAACGAACTGCAAATGCAGCCAACAAGATTGTAGTCACAAGCAATGTTCCCTCTGAGCGAGCGCGTGTTTGAGCGCGCAGTAGCCAGAGACTGCCTCATGCAGATCTCAGAAGAAATATCAGCCCTCAGAGAGAAGCACAAGATTGAACTACACTCAACAAGTTTTTCATGTTAGTTAACACTTCCAACATTTTTCCTTTACTGTGGCAATTGTGATCGAATCAACGCAATATTAGCCACTTTCAATGCAACATACTGAAACAAAACAAACTACTCAAGAGATTTTGTTGTAGGCAGAATGCATGGGAGTAGGATTCTATTGCACATGACTCAGCCCGTACTCTACACAGAGGTGGGTATAACCAATCAGAGCTGCAGTAGGCCTGTATGCAAATAGACTATTGCCACATATGGATCTGTGCCATTTACTTTGAACTGGACTGTGTTTACAGCTCTGGTCGTGAGTAGATGTGCTTGTTTTGAGTTCAAAGCAAGAGCTGCATGTAGCCACGTGTGCACATTTTGTTCATATCCTTTGCTAGTTATTGTGTTATTAGCCCAGTTATAGGTAATTTCTAGTCAACAATGGGGGAGTGGTTGCTTCCTACAAGAGCACAACATGTGTGCATTTCTAGACATCTTTGAAAAGAGAGTCAGGTAAAGAGCTTTTTTTGTCTTAGTGTTATATTTTCAGACAGGCTTGAATAAACTAACAAGCCAATAGGCAGAGTGTAGCATAATTTGTCTGATTCTCTGTAGTAATGGTATGGGAATAATAATGCATTTTATTTTGTAAAGTGGTATCTTCCATCAAACAACACAACAAAATGTTCAGTCACCTCCTTGTCTGAAGGACAAGTGGATAAACAGGTTAACCTCTTAAGGATCGGACCCTTTTTTTCAATTTCCTCCTAAAATGACACACCCACATCTAACTGCCTGTAGCTCAAGACCTGAAGCAAGGATACGCATATTCTTGATACCATTTAAAAGGAAATACTTTGAAGTTTGTGGAAATGTGAAATTAATGTAGGAGAATTTAACACATTAGATCTGGTAAAAGATAATACAAACAAAAAAACATGCATTTTCTATTCTTTTTTTGTTCCATCATTTTTGAAATGCAAGAGAAAGACCACAATATAATATTGCAGTTTAGGCGGAATTTAGTTTTGCCCATTTTGGCCACACAGCAGTGTGTTTGCAAAGTTTCAGATTGATCCAGTGAAGCAGTGCAATACTGGACTATTTTGTATCAAGTCTGCCCAAATGTGCCGAATTGGTCAATTGATGCATTTTCAAGTACATAACTATAGAGAACATACAAAAATGATATGGTAATACAAAATGTAAGTTTACACGCTCCCAGGAATGTCATACATGATGGATCACTAGTGTCACGCCCTGGCTCTGGGACTCTGTTATGTTGAGCCAGGGTGTGTGGTTTCTATGTGTTTTGTGTGCTAGGGTTATTAACTAGTTCTTTTGTTTCTATGTTGGCCGGTGTGGTTCTCAATCAGAGGCAACGTGTATCAGCTGTTGCTTGTTGTCTCTGATTGGGAACCATACTTAGGCAGCCTGTTTTCCACAGTGTGTTGTGGGATCTTGTTCCGTATGGTTTGTATTGTAACCAAGGACTTCACGTTTCGTATCGTTTGTTGTTTTGTTCGTGTGATCATTCAAATTAAAAGTATGTTCGCATTCCACGCTGCGCCTTTGTCCTCTGTGTATGACGATCGTGACAGAAGATCCCACCATAACTGGACCAAGCAGCGTGTCCAGGAGCCAACGCCAGAGGTGACTCTGAAGGATATCAACCTCGACTGGGTCAAGCCGCGGGAGGAGGAGAGAAGCTGGACTTTGGAGCAGAGGAGCGAGAGTCTGGCGAGAGCCATGGAGGCCTGGCCCATGGGGAGGAGAGACGGCCAGAAATTTTTTAGGGGGGGGGCTCACGCCGTGGACGACGGGGCAGCAGGAGGCCTGGGATAAAGTGGTTCAGCGGGTTGGCAAAGGAGGCCGCCAGGTTACGGGAGTCACATGTCACCAGGGGGAAGGAGAATGTAGAGGCACGACGAGAGGTACTGGGGTGTGATGACAGTCCGGTCCGGCCCGTTCCTGATCCCCGCGTAGGGCCAGTGGTGTGTGTCCCCAGTACAGTCCGGCTTGTTCCTGTCCCTCGCACCGAGCCTGTGGTGCGCGTCGCCAGCCTGGTCCGGCATGTTCCTGCCCCTCGCACCAAGCCTGTGGTGCGCGTCGTCAGCCCGGTCCGGCCTGTTCCTGCTCCCCGCACCAAGCCAGTGGTGCGCTTCGTCAGCCCGGTTCGGCCCGTCCCTGCTCCCCGCACCAAGCCTGTGGTGCGCGTCGTCAGCCCGGTCCAGCCTGTTCCTGCTCCCCGCACCAAGCGAGTGGTGCGCTTCGTCAGCCCGGTTCGGCCTGTTCCTGCTCCCCGCACCAAGCCAGTGGTGCGCTTCGTCAGCCCGGTTCGGCCCGTCCCTGCTCCCCGCACCAAGCCAATGGTGCGCGTCGTCAGCCCGGTCCGGCCTGTTCCTGCTCCCCGCACCAAGCCAGTGGTGCGCTTCGTCAGCCCGGTTCGGCCCGTCTCTGCTCCCCGCACCAAGCCAATGGTGCACGTCGTCAGCCCGGTCCGGCCCGTCCCTGCTCCCCGCACCAAGCCTGTGGTGCGCGTCGTCAGTCCGGCACAGCCCGTGCCTGTTCCACCGGTGCCTGGTCCGGCACCGGTCAGCTGCTCCACTCCGGAGCTAGAGCAATCCGCTCCACCAGTGTTCAGTCCAGCTCCGGCCAGCAGGGCCAGACCGGACCAGGGGCGCTTTGGGGGGTTGGTTGGAGGGTGGGGGTCAAGCCCGGAGCCGGAACCGCCTCCGAGGAGGAATGCCCACCCGGCCCTCCCCTGTTCGGTTTATGTTTGGCGCGGTCGCAGTCCGCGCCTTTGGGGGGGGGGTACTGTCACGCCCTGGCTCTGGGACTCTGTTATGTTGAGCCAGGGTGTGTGGTTTCTATGTGTTTTGTGTGCTAGGGTTATTATCTAGTTCTTTTGTTTCTATGTTGGCCGGTGTGGTTCTCAATCAGAGGCAACTTGTATCAGCTGTTGCTTGTTGTCTCTGATTGGGAACCATACTTAGGCAGCCTGTTTTCCACAGTGTGTTGTGGGATCTTGTTCCGTATGGTTTGTATTGTAACCAAGGACTTCACGTTTTGTTTCGTTTGTTGTTTTGTTCGTGTGATCATTCAAATTAAAAGTATGTTCGCATTCCACGCTGCGCCTTGGTCCTCTGTGTATGACAATCGTGACATCTAGCTTATACATTAACTTTCACACATCTAGATGGCGGGGTGGGTGTGGAGCCAGAGACAGCAGGGGTTCAAACTGTAGAACCCAGTTCCTACATTTGAATATAAAAATTGATTTTATCAAACAAAACTATGCTACATTTTATCTCTGAGACCCTTAGGATGACAAAACAGAGCAAGATTACTGAATGTAAGTACATTATTTACCTTCAGAGGTGAATTGATCAAACCAGTTGCCGTGATACATTTGTTGTGCACTCTCCTCAAACAATAACATGGTATTCTTTCACTGTAATAGCTACTGTAAATTGGACAGTGCATTTAGATTAACAGGAATTTAAGCTTTCTGCCCATATGATAGATGTCTATGTCCTGGAAAGTTTGCTGATACTTACAACAGTCATGCTAATCACATTAGCGCACGTTAATTCAACCGTCCCGTATACGGGACACCGATCTCATAGAGGTTAATGTCAAGCCCTGCATGTTTTTTTCAAAAGTCTCATGGAATGTAGGCCTACATTGAACACCACACATTGGCTGCTTCTGTAGGCTGAATGATTGAACAGCTATTTCCATGTTAAATGTTATGAGATGCATTTTCTCCATTGTTTTTGACAGTAGGCCTACATTATGATCAAATAGCCATAGTAGCCTACTTGGCCACTGTTAAAACAGTAAGTTAAAGCGGGCACAGCCTCAGTGTTCACAGTTAACACTCGTTGGAAGTTGCACAGAATTTTCAAAACTTTCAAGTTTGCGCTCAGCCGACCTGAAATTTGCTCAGTGCTAAAATAGATTAGAGGGAATATTGGTCACAAGCTTGATGTTTGTCCAATTAATTATGATACATTCAAATGGGGGGACTAGATACATAAAATGCTTTCATTTCTAAAACAGATATGAATGAAAATACCCTCAAATAAAAGGTGACATTCTGTACTGTCGCCTCACATGAAACACTTGATCTCAGATCCAAAATGCTGGAGTATAGAGACAAATTAAAAGTCTTAGCTTCACTGTCCAAATAAATTAGGGGAATGTATGAAAACATCTTCTCCAGGACAAACCTCCACCCTACTCCCCTGCTGAAGACAAGAAGAGCGCCTGTATCTCAGCTCCCACCCCTCCTTCTCACGGCCTGTACTGGACACTATTATTTGTTTATTTATTATTTGTCTGTACAGGTTTTTAATGTGACAACTTAAATATGAGAGGGTAGCAGTCGATCATATGACCAGGTCTCTGTTGAAAAATAAATGTTATTGCAAAGAGACTAGCCTGAATTAACCTTAAAAAACAGTTTTTAAATACATAAGAGTTGGTGCAGTTTGACTTATGGTACAAATCTGAAATGTCACCCTTGTATATAGGGAATATGGTGTAATATGAAACTTGAACTTTGTGTTGATAGGGACCATAATGTCTAGGTAGTATAGGAGCGAATCCCTGATCCTAGTCCAACTAAATATACTGAACAAAAATATGAACCCAACACGTAAAGTGTTGGTCCCATTTTTCATGAGCTGAAACAAAAGATCCCAGAAATGTTCCATACGCACAAAAATATTATTTATCTTAAAATTAGTGCACAAATGTGTTCACATCCCTGTTAGTGAGCATTTCTCCTTTGCCAAGATAATACATCCACCTGACAGTGTCAGTAGTTGAGTGTAGATGCGGTGTGGAAATCAAGCGCAGGAAACACGGGCGTTCGTGAACAGACTTTAGTCAACGAAAGCAGCACCAAACAGGCGAACAGCCAACCCAACCGGGAGGCAAAATACAAATTACGCACAAATAAACACAGTGCGTAAAACAACGATAGCGCACACAGTGCGGACTCTCGAAACACAACAAAACACGAGAGTAAATCCAGAGAGCAACAGCTTGACAAAGAACAATCACACATAACACCTGACCCAACACACGATAACTAAATAGGAAACAAAATCAAACACTAACAAGGGACAGGTGTACAAACAGACAAAACCAAACAAACATGAAACATCGAACGGTGGCAGCTAGTACTCCGGGGACGACGACCGCCGAAGCCTGCCCGAACAAGGAGGAGGAGCAGCCTCGGCCGAAACCGTGACAGTACCCCCCCCTTGACGCGCGGCTCCAGCCGTGCGCCGATCCCGGCCTCGGGGACGACCAGGACGACGCGGAGCAGGGCGCGTAGGATGACCCCGATGGAACTCGGTCAGCAGGGACAGGTCTAATATGTCCCTCCTCGGCACCCAGCACCGCTCCTCCGGGCCGTACCCCTCCCACTCCACGAGATATTGGAGACCCCCCATCCGGCGTCTCGAATCAAGGATGGACCTCACAGTGTACGCCGGAGCCCCCTCGATGTCCAACGGGGGCGGAGGAATCTCCTCTATCTCATAGTCCTGGAGTGGACCAGCTACCACCGGCCTGAGGAGAGACACATGGAACGAGGGGTTAATATTCCTGTAATCAATAGGCAGTTCTAACCTGTAACACACCTCGTTCAACCTCCTCAGGACTTTGAATGGCCCCACAAACCGCCGACCCAGCTTCCGGCAGGGCAGGCGGAGGGGCAGGTTTCTGGTCGAGAGCCAGACTCGATCTCCAGGTGCGTATACAGGCCCCTCACTGCGGTGGAGATCGGCGCTCGTCTTATGCCGACGGATGGCCCGCTGCAGATGGACGTGGGCAGCGTTCCATGTCTCCTCCGAGCGCCGCACCCACTCATCCACCGCAGGGGCCTCGATCTGGCTCTCGTGCCAAGGTGCCAGAACCGGCTGGTACCCTAACACACACTGGAAAGGGGTTAGTTGGGTGGAGGAGTGGCGGAGAGAGTTCTGCGCCATCTCGGCCCACGGAACGTATCTCGCCCACTCCTCCGGCCGGCCCTGGCAATAAGACCTCAGAAACCTACCCAAATCCTGGTTGACACGTTCAACCTGCCCATTACTCTCCGGGTGGTAACCCGAGGTAAGGCTCACCGAAACCCCCAACCGTTCCATAAAGGCTCTCCACACTCTGGAGGTGAACTGGGGGCCTCGATCAGACACTATATCCTCGGGTACCCCGTAATGCCGGAAGACATGGGTAAACAGAGCCTCAGCGGTCTGTAGGGCAGTAGGGAGACCCGGCATGGGAAGGAGACGACAGGCCTTCGAGAACCGATCCACAACGACCAAGATGGTAGTATTCCCCTGTGAGGGGGGAAGGTCTGTAACAAAGTCCACCGAGAGGTGGGACCAGGGTCGTTGTGGAACGGGCAGGGGTTGTAGCTTACCCCTGGGCAAATGTCTGGGCGCCTTACACTGTGCACACACCGAACAGGAGGAGACATAAACCCTCACATCCCTGGCTAACGTTGGCCACCAGTACTTAGTGCTAAGGCAGTGAACTGTCCGGCCGATACCTGGATGTCCAGAGGAGGGGGACCTTTAAGATAATAAATGAGGCGATCGCGTACCTCGAGCGGAACGTACGTCCGACCCACTGGACACTGTGGAGGACTTGGGTCGGTGCGTAACGCCCGGTCGATCTCTGCATCGACCTCCCATACCACCGGTGCCACCAAACAAGACTTTGGTAGTATGGGAGTGGGCTCAACGGACCTCTCCTCCGTGTCATACCGCCGAGACAGGGCATCTGCCTTCCCGTTCTGGGACCCAGGGATGTAAGTGATTTTAAACACAAACCGGGCTAGAAACATAGTCCAGCGGGCCTGGCGAGGATTCAGTCTCCTAGCTGCCCGGATGTACTCCAGGTTACGGTGGTCCGTCAAAATGAGGAAAGGGTGTACCACGGCTAACAGCTCCCTGTCCCCTACGTCATAATTCCGCTCCGCCGGACTGAGCTTCTTAGAATAAAAAGCACAGGGGCGGAGCTTAAGTGGTGTGCCAGACCGTTGTGAGAGGACGGCCCCAATACCGGCCTCGGACGCGTCTACCTCTACCTGGAATGGTAACGCGGGATCCGGATGCGCCAACACCGGCGCCGAGGTAAACAGGTCCTTCAGTCTCCCAAAAGCCCTGTCCGCCTCAGCTGACCACCGCAAGCGCACCGGACCCCCCTTCAACAGAGACGTTATGGGAGCTGCCACCTGTCCAAAACCCCGGATAAACCTCCGGTAATAATTCGCAAAACCCAAGAACTGTTGCACCTCTTTCACAGTGGTTGGGGTTTGCCAATTACGCACAGCTGACACCCGGTCAACCTCCATCTTCACCCCTGACGCAGACAACTGATAACCCAAAAAGGAGACCGACTTCTGAAAGAACAGACATTTCTCTGCCTTGACATATAGGTCATGCTCCAACAGTCTCCTCAACACTCGGCGCACCAGGGCTACATGCTCAGCTCGGGTAGAACTGTACACCAGAATATCGTCTATGTACACGACTACTCCCTGCCCCTGCATGTCCCGGAAAATCTCATCTACAAAGGATTGGAAGACTGAGGGAGCATTCATTAACCCATATGGCATGACGAGATACTCGTAATGACCGGAGGTCGTGCTAAATGCTGTCTTCCATTCATCGCCCTCTCTAATGCGCACCAAGTTATATGCGCTCCTGAGATCCAATTTTGTGAAGAACTGAGCACCGTGTAATGACTCCGTCATAGTCGCAATCAGAGGAAGTGGATAACTGTACTTCACCGTAATCTGATTGAGACCGCGGTAATCAATACACGGGTGCAAACCTCCATCTTTTTTCTTCACAAAAAAGAAGCTTGAGGAAGCGGGTGAAGTGGAGGCCCGTATGTATCCCTGTCTCAGAGACTCGGCGATGTAAGTTTCCATCGCCTTCCTCTCCTCTTGAGACAAGGGATACACATGGCTCCGCGGGAGTGCTGCTCCTAACTGGAGATCTATCGCACAATCCCCCCGTCTATGAGGCGGCAGCTGCGCCGCCCTTGTCTTACTAAACACCAATGTCAAATCCTCATACTCGGGGGGAATATGCAGTGCGGGCATTTGATTTGGACTCTCCACCGAGGTCGCCCCTATGGAAACACCCAGACATAGCCCCTCACACTGAACAGACCACCCTTTAAGAGCTTTCTCTCGCCACGAAATAGTAGGATCATGGGTAATCAACCAGGGAAGTCCCAGCACCACCGGATACGCAGGAGAGTCAATCAGATAGAGCTGAATCGTCTCCTCATGACCCCCCTGCGTCTTCATCCTAAGGGGCGCTGTGACCTCCCTAATTAACCTAGATCCTAACGGACGGCTATCTAGGGCATGTACAGGGAAAGGCATATCAATGGGAAGGAGAGGAATCCCTGACTCTACACAGAACTGGCGATCTACAAAATTCCCAGCTGCGCCTGAATCTACTAGCGCCTTATGCTGGGAACGAGGTGCAACCTGTGGGAAACAAACAGGCAAGGTTACGTGAACGACAGAAAGCTCTGGGTAAGTAGGGCGCCTACTCACCTGGGAGGACTCCCCAATGCGTGGCCTGCCTTCACCTCCACCGGGGAACCTTCCCCATCACCTAGCCGCGGTGTGCCCTCCACGGCCACAGTTGGTGCAGGGAACGGCCCCCCTCGGGTTCCTACTCCTCCGTTCTCTAGCGCCAGCACCTCCGAGCTCCATAAGGCTCGGCTCGGAGGTGCCGGAAGGTGGAATGGGCAACCCCCACCCGGGACGTCCACGGGTGGCGACCAGGGTGTCCAGCCGAATGGCCATGTCGACCAGTTGGTCAAACGACAACGTGGTATCCCTGCACGCCAACTCTCTCTGGACGTCCTCCCGGAGGCTGCAGCGGAAGGGGTCTATGAGGGCCCGCTCATTCCACCCTGCATCTGCCGCTAGAGTCCGGAACTCCAAAGCAAAATTCTGTGCGCTCCTCATCCCCTGTCGGAGGTAGAACAGACGCTCCCCCGCCGCCTTCCCTTCTGGTGGATGGTCAAACACGGCACGGAAGCGGCGGGAGAACTCCGCATAGGTAATAGTAGCGGCGTCTATTCTCCTCCATTCGGCGTTGGCCCACTCCAACGCCTTGCCGGTGAGACAGGAGATGAGGGCGGAGACGCTCTCGTGTCCCGAGGGCGCCGGGTGTACGGTGGCGAGGTAGAGCTCCACTTGCAGCAGGAACCCTTGACACCCGGCAGCGGAGCCGTCGTACGCCCTCGGGAGCGAGAGCCGAATCCCGCTGGGTTCCGGAAGGGGGACAGGAGGACTGACCGATGGGGATGGTCCGGTAGGTGGGGGCGTGGGTACCCCGCTGCTTTCCCATCGGTGGAGAGTGTTCATCACCCGATCCAGGGCGTGACCGATCTGGTTGATCCTGTCCTCCTGCCCACGAAATCGGTCCTCCATGATGTCCGTTGGCGCGGTTGCTCCTGCTGATTCCATGGGTAGATGTGTGATTCTGTCAGTAGCTGAGTGTAGATGCGGTGTGGAAATCAAGCGCAGGAAACACGGGCGTTCGTGAACAGACTTTAGTCAACGAAAGCAGCACCAAACAGGCGAACAGCCAACCCAACCGGGAGGCAAAATACAAATTACGCACAAATAAACACAGTGCGTAAAACAACGATAGCGCACACAGTGCGGACTCTCGAAACACAACAAAACACGAGAGTAAATCCAGAGAGCAACAGCTTGACAAAAAACAATCACACATAACACCTGACCCAACACACGATAACTAAATAGGAAACAAAATCAAACACTAACAAGGGACAGGTGTACAAACAGACAAAACCAAACAAACATGAAACATCGAACGGTGGCAGCTAGTACTCCGGGGACGACGACCGCCGAAGCCTGCCCGAACAAGGAGGAGGAGCAGCCTCGGCCGAAACCGTGACAGACAGGTGTGGCATATCAAGAAGCTGATTAAACAGCATGATCAATACAGAGGTGCACCTTGTGCTGGGGACAATAAAATACCACTCTAAAATGTGCAGTTTTGTCACACAACACAACGCCACAGATTAGATTAGGGCCTAATTTATGTATTTAAATTGACTGATTTCCTTATATGAACTGTAACTCAGTAAAATCTTTTAAATGTTTGCATGTTGCGTTTACAATATGTTTTTGTTCAGTGTACATGGAAAGATTATCTTGGCTATATGCTACTACTGCTACTGCCTGTGTGTGTGTGTGTGTGTGTGTGTGTGTGTATAGAGCAGTTGGCCTATTATGTCATGTCCTGAATGTCACTCTTCTGAACATTCTAGAACACACTCACTCACCCACCACATCACATCAAGGAATAAAAAAATAAATAATCCTTGACCAACACTTTACATGTTGCGTTTAAATTTTTGTTCAGTGTACATACGGGTCTAAGGAGATAAACTATGTAGTGTTTGACATGAGTTTGAGGGCCTGTTGCATTTTCGCAACCTGGGGTCTCACCAGGTTAAGGATTTTGTTTCTAAAATGCTGACTTGGCTAAATTATCTCACTATGGGAAAAATGGATGTTGCAGACTACAGTCGGAGAAGGAAATGTCTCACATACACAGGATAGTTCCGTAATACGCCTAAATGACTTACTTTCCTACATACATCCTAGTACTTTCCCAAACTAACTGATCTTAGAAGTCTGGATAGTTGAAGGGAATATGGAGGCAACTCCACGGAGCATAATGGAAGGCCATATTGCTTTCACCCATCCAGGCATCAGTGTCCTAGTATCCAACTGGAACAGGGGCTGGGATTCAATCGAAATAACTAGCTCGCTTCCCTCTATATATGTAATTACTCCCCTAGACCAAGGTTAGTGACACAAGTATAGACAATATGGTTCTTGCTCTACCTAGCCCATAGAGAATGATAGAGATATCATCTTTATATACACTGAGTATACAAAACATGAAGAACTCTTTCCATGACATAGACTGACCAGGTGAATCCAGGTGAAAGCTATGATCCCTTATTGATGTCACTTGTTAAATCCACTTCAATCAGTGTAGATGAAGGGGAGGAGACAGGTTAAAGAAGGAGTGTTAAGCCTTGAGACAATTGAGACATGGATTGTGTATGTGTATGTGTGCCATTCAGAGAGTGAATGGGCAAGACAAAACATTTAAGTGCCTATGAACGGGGTATGTTATTAGGTGGCAGGCACACTGGTTTGTGTCAAGAACTGTAACACTGCTGGGGTTTCCCGTGTGTATCAATAATTGTCCACCACCCAAAGGACACCCAGCCAACTTGACACAACTGTGGAAAGCATTGGAGTTAACATGGGCCAGTATCCCTGTAGAGTCCATGCCCCGACAAATGTAGGCTTTTCTGAGGGCAAAAGGGGGGATGGGGTGGGACTTCCTATAGGTTAAGGAATGATCACAGAATTCCATCCAGGTCACCACGGGGGATCAGCCAATGAATTATACTGGTAACTTTTTGCAACTGTGGTTAATTGTTTCCAATGTTATTTCATGCTTAAGAGTACCTGTGATTGAGCCAGCTAGCTGCTACCATTCAGCTGTTTTTCTAACCTCATCCGAGGCATTAACGTTAGGTGGTTGGTAGCTGCTGTACTTAATTACAGCTACTGATAACAGTCTGCTGTAGTTTACAACAATTCTAATTTCTAAAGTGGAAGTTGGGAGAGTTTTACTCGGGTGGTTCAGTGAAACAATTATAGTTTCTGAGGTGGAAGTTGGGAGAGTTATATATATTTTATTTTTTTTGGTGAGGGAGGCCTGCTCTCTCCTTTCCCTGATGTTTAGTTCATTTCATTCCGATCTCCTCTGCATTATTGTAGCCATCTGCTGCAGCCTGTCAACTATGCCTCTGCCTATCCCTGTTCTCTCCTCTCCGCACAGGCTACACAAACGCCTCACACCGCGTGGCTGCTGCCTCTCTAACCTGGTGGTCTCTGCACGCACCACACACCTGGAGTTCCAGGTCTCAGGCAGCCTCTGGAACTGCCGTTCTGCCGCCAACAAGGCTGACTTCATCCCAGCCTATGCTACCCTCCAGTCCCTCGACTTCCTGGCGCTGACGGAAACATGGATTACCACTGAAAACACTGCTACTCCTACTGCTCTCTCCTCGTCTGACCATGTGTTCTCGCATACCCCGAGAGCATCTGGTCAGAGGGGTGGTGGCACAGGAATCCTCATCTCTCCCAAGTGGTCATTCTCAATTTTTCCCCTAACCCATCTGTCTATCTCCTCATTTGAATTCCACGCTGTCACAGTCACTAGCCCATTTAAGCTTAATATCCTTGTCATCTATCGCCCTCCAGGTTCCCTTGGAGAGTTCATCAATGAGCTTGACGCCTTGATAAGTTCCTTTCCTGAGGATGGCTCACCCTTCACAGTTTTGGGGGATTTCAACCTCCCCACGTCTACATTTGACTCATTTCTCTCTGCCTCCTTCTTTCCACTCCTCTCCTCTTTTGACCTCACCCTCTCACCATCCCCCCCCCCACTCACAAGGCAGGCAATACGCTTGACTTCATCTTTACTAGATGTTGCTCTTCTACTAATCTCACTGCAACTCCCCTCCATGTCTCCGACCACTACTTTGTATCCTTTTCTCTCTCGCTCTCCTCCAACACTACTCACTCTGCCCCTACACAGATGGTAACGCGCCGCCGCAACCTTCGCTCTCTCTCTCCCACTACTCTCTCCTCTTCCATCCTATCATCTCTTCCCTCTGCTCAATCGTTCTCCCTCCAATCTCCTGATTCTGCCTCCTCAACCCTCCTCTCCTCCCTTTCTGCATCCTTTGACTCCCTGTGTCCCCTATCCTCCCGGCCGGCTCGGTCCTCCCCTCCAGCTCTGTGGCTTGATGACTCATTGCGAGCTCACAGAACAGAGCTCCGGGCAGCTGAGCGGAAATGGAAGAAAACTAAACTCCCTGCCGACCTGGCATCTTTTCACTCCCTCCTCTCTACATTTTCTTCATCTGTTTCTGCTGCTAAGGCCACTTTCTACCACTCTAAATTTCAAGCATCTGCCTCTAACCCTAGGAAGCTCTTTGCCACATTCTCCTCACTGCTGAATCTCCCCCCCCCCCCCCCCCCCCCCCTCCCTCTCTGTGGATGACTTTGTCAACCACTTTGAAAAGAAGGTTGACGACATCCGATCCTCGTTTGTTAAGTCTAATGACACTGCTGGTCCTGCTCACACTGCCCTACCCTATGCTTTGACTTCTTTCTCCCCTCTCTCTCCAGATAAAATCTTGCGACTAGTGACTGCAGGCCGCCCAACAACCTGCCCGCTTGACCCCATCCCCTCCTCTCTTCTCCAGACCATCTCCGGTGACCTTCTCCCCTACCTCACCTCGCTGATCAACTCATCCTTGACCGCTGGCCATGTCCCTTCCGTCAATAAGAGAGCGAGAGTTGCACCCCTTCTCAAAAACCAACACTCGATCCCACTGATGTCAACAACTACAGACCAGTATCCCTTCTTTCTTTTCTTTCCAAAACTATTGAGCGTGCCGTCTTTAGCCAACTCTCTTGCTATCTCTCTCAGAATGACCTTCTTGATCCAAACCAGTCAGGTTTCAGGACTGGTCATTCAACTGAGACTGCTCTTCTCTGTGTCACGGAGGCTCTCCGCACTGCTAAAGCTAACTCTCTCTCCTCTGCTCTTGTCCTTCTAGACCTGTCTGCTGCCTTTGATACAGTGAACCATCAGATCCTCCTCTCCACCCTCTCCGAGCTGGGCATCTCCGGCGCGGCTCACTCCTGGATTGCGTCCTACCTGACCGGTCGCTCCTACCAAGTGGCGTGGCGAGAAGCTGTCTCCGCACCACGTGCTCTCACCACTGGTGTCCCCCAGGGCTCAGTTCTAGGCCCTCTCCTTTTCTCCCTATACACCAAGTCACTTGGCTCTGTCATAGCCTCACATGGCCTCTCCTATCATTGCTATGCTGACGATACACAACTAATCTTCTCCTTTCCCCCTTCTGATAACCAGGTGGCGAATCGCATCTCTGCATGTCTGGCCGACATATCAGTATGGATGACGGATCACCACCTCAAGCTGAACCCTGGCAAGACGGAGCTGCTCTTCCTCCCGGGGAAGGACTGCCCGTTCCATGATCTCGCCATCACGGTTGACAACTCCGTTATGTCCTCCTCCCAGAGTGCGAAGAGCCTTGGCGTGACCCTGGACAACACCCTGTCGTTCTCCGCTAACATCAAGGCGGTGACCCGATCCTGCAGGTTCATGCTCTACAACATTCGGAGAGTACGACCCTGCCTTACACAGGAAGCGGCACAGGTCCTAATCCAGGCACTTGTCATCTCCCGTCTGGATTACTGCAACTCGCTGTTGGCTGGGCTCCCTGCCTGTGCCATTAAACCCCTACAACTCATCCAGAATGCCGCAGCCCGTCTGGTGTTCAACCTTCCCAAGTTCTCTCACGTCACCCCCCTCCTCTGCACACTCCACTGGCTTCCAGTTGAAGCTCGCATCCGTTACAAGACCATGGTGCTTGCCTATGGAGCAGTGAGGGGAACGGCACCTCCGTACCTTCAGGCTCTGATCAGTCCCTACACCCAGGCGAGGGCATTGCGTTCATCCACCTCTGGCCTGCTGGCTCCCCTTCCTCTGCGGAAGCATAGTTCCCGCTCAGCCCAGTCAAAGCTGTTCGCTGCTCTGGCACCCCAATGGTGGAACAAGCTTCCTCACGACGCCAGGACAGCGGAGTCACTCACCACCTTCCGGAGACATTTGAAACCCCACCTCTTTAAGGAACACCTGGGATAGGATAAAGTAATCCTTCTACCCCCCCACCCCCCCCCCCCCAAAAAAAATAAAAAAAATAAAACAAATTGTATAATTGTAAAGTGGTTATCCCACTGGCTATAGGGTGAATGCACCAATTTGTAGTCGCTCTGGATAAGAGCGTCTGCTAAATGACGTAAATGTGCCCTTGAGCAAGGCACTTAACCCTAATTGCTCCTGTAAGTCGCTCTGGATAAGAGCGTCTGCTAAATGACTAAAATGTAAAAATGTAAATGTAAATGTAAAAAAATGCCATAACTGCAGGTGGCAGTAAATCGCCAACCTTGGCTTTATACCTGTTCAAACACACTCTAGGTGGCAGTGTGCACCCTTTCAGTTTGTTTGCCAACTCATAGAAGCAGTAGAAGAAGAAAATGACAATGGACTACTTCAAAATGGAGATGGCCTCAATGGCGCTGCCTGTGCTCTTGCAGACACCATAATGGGACAGATACAATGATGCGATGTCTATCGAAGTCTATGGTTATGGAGACTAATCCCATATGAGATTGTTAGGTCACGGTCATTCCCTTTCGTGTTGTCATCGTGGCAAGCAGAGGGTGATGCTGACGCCCCTATCCAACAGGCAGGGAACAGCTCCTGAGTGAAGGCACAGTGGAAGGCATGCAGCCGCGTGGGAGTGGTGGGAGTGGCCAGCCATCGTTTCCCGGCACCCATTGTGCCAGGCGCTCAACTGGCACTCATCCAGCTGGAGGCTCCAGGGAAGATCGTTCATTCCCACCATACACTGTTTCCCCTTTTCCTTCCTGGGGATGCCCTCGTAGGTCACCTGGGGGAGAGATGTAGGGGTCAAAGATTATGGTGGGAAGAGGCACCCGTAGGTTCTCCCTGGAGAGGAGCAGGTGACCGTTGACCGTGCGAGGGTCAAAGGTCAGGGTACAGCGGTCTGAGGAGGAGGAGGAGGGGGAAGGGAGCAGGGGAGAAGACATTTAGGTGTACAGCTTATTAGTCTAAATTAGCTCTAAAACAACGGATAGGTGATAGATCATTCAGGTTACTAATTATATAGCCCAGAATAGTTGTTATTATTTACAGTTACTGTGTTAATATCTATGAGAGTTTTATGTTAAAGTAAGGAACAACCACATACATTCACTGAGGCCCTGCTTTCTGGCTAGGTGTCATGGAGCAGCAGGACTGGGGACCACAGCCAGGATGGTGTGCTTATCCTGGGGAGAACCTAGTGAAGGGGATGGGGAAGAGGAGAGAGATTGGGCGAGAAATACAGAGACATATATTTTAACAGATTGGAGATGACTATACATAAAAATAAAATCCTTCATACAGTGAGGTTAGGTGAGGTTAGGTTACCTTGCTTGTCCTGCCCCACAGCTGTAGACACAGCCTTCTCCAGGTCCTCAGACACTAGCTTGGAGATCCGTTACAGGATGTCTGTCACCCCGCTGAGCCTGTCCTGCAGGTTAGGGGTCACATCCACTTGAATGTCCTTCATATGACGAATCTCCACCAGCCAAGTCTCCTACAGAGCAAATGAGGAAAATATGATATATGGTTAGTAACAATACAATATGAAAATTTGATCCCAAAGCTACTAACAGCTAACATATATGTTTATGTATGTGATCTATGTAAATAAAGGAATATAACACAGGTGTAAAACTGTGAAGGACCATATGGTGGAGGCCTACCCATTTCCCAGGATCATAATAAAAAGTGGATTTGGGTACAGTGTTTATTTCCCCCGAAAATCTTTGAAGATTATACCTAAAATAATTAGGCCTACTTCTTTCTACTGCTGATCTGAGACCAGAAGGGTAAAACATAGCAGATATAAATGCAATATATAGAGTAGAAAAGATTGCCTGCCCTCCAAAGAAACATCTGTTCTACATGGTCTATTTCTATCTGAATGTTTCAACTCAATCAAGCATGTTAATTGATCGTTAAGTCATGTTTGTCTGGTAAACGGTCATTAGTGGCCTATATAAGCCTCATACAGGCCACGGGATGACATTACTTGTTGATAATAAAGACTATTCTCATAATCATGGGAGGTGTGAGAGAATTTCTGCTCTTTGTGCTGACTGTGGGGGTCTTCAAAGGTTGGTTCACTAATGTTTTATTTGGATTGAAGGGTTTTGTTTGGGAAACATGTTGAACTTTGTAAGTTGGAGATTCAAATTTGACTGTCTGTTTCTTCCACGTTGGTCATCTTTTTTGTTCACTGCTATTAAATATATGTAGCTATTTTGTGTCAACTCAACTTCTGTCAACTCTTTCTCCTCAGTTTCTTGTTCCCCTGTTGGCAAGTCCCAGAAACAAGATCAAGTCTCTCTGCAGAGGAGACTTGGAGGTAAGCGTTTCTTCCCCTATGTTATCCCATCCCTTCTAGCAATGTTCTTTGCTGCTGTGTTTTAAACTAATTCAACACCGTAGAGTAACCCAGTCTAAATAACAAATGTTTAGAATCTTTTTTTAAACCAGAAGTTATCAAACCCTTTGCTGTTGATTTTGAAAATTTGCTTGTGTACCTGAACCTACGTTTTTCAGAGCTGTCATCAAATGACGTCTCCATTGCACATGCTCCGATCCATAGTGTCTGATGCTAAAGAAGCCAGAAAATGTTAGGCCTGCAACATTCGTTTAGAACTACGTCGGGTTCAGTGGGGTGCAATGTTGCTGAACATTCAAATGGCAATTTGGCCTAGACCGTGTAGAACACCCAACTGTTCCTCTTCTCTTTTTCTCTAGAGTATTTGGAGACAAATGAAGTAGCATCCCAAGACTCTCCAAACTATGGTAGCTCTCTGGCAAACGATGACCTGGCCTCTGCTGAGAAGATGAGACGCTGGTCTGATGACTATGGAAACTCTCCTACTGCCACAACCGCTTCAGAAGCCACAACTGGCACGTCCGACGACGCCGCTTCAGAAGCCACAACTGGCACGTCCGACGACGCCGCTTCAGAAGCCACAACTGGCACGTCCGACGACGCCGCTTCAGAAGCCACAACTGGCACGTCCGACGACGCCGCTTCAGAAGCCACAACGGGCACGTCCGACGACGCCGCTTCAGAAGCCACAACGGGCACGTCCGACGACGCCGCTTCAGAAGCCACAACTGGCACGTCCGACGACGCCGCTTCAGAAGCCACAACTGGCACGTCCGACGACGCCGCTTCAGAAGCCACAACTGGCACGTCCGACGACGCCGCTTCAGAAGCCACAACTGGCACGTCCGACGACGCCGCTTCAGAAGCCACAACTGGCACGTCCGACGACGCCGCTTCAGAAGCCACAACTGGCACGTCCGACGACGCCGCTTCAGAAGCCACAACTGGCACGTCCGACGACGCCGCTTCAGAAGCCACAACTGGCACGTCCGACGACGCCGCTTCAGAAGCCACAACTGGCACGTCCGACGACGCCGCTTCAGAAGCCACAACTGGCACGTCCGACGACGCCGCTTCAGAAGCCACAACCGGCACGTCAGACGACGCCACAACTGGCTACTGAAGCCACGAGAACTACTGATTGTGGGTAATTTATACTCTTGCACAAGTGGGGACGAGTCTGTAGACCAAGCGCCTTCTGTTACTGACCATGCCATTGAGGAACAGTTCACCTCTGCATCTGAGACCCCGTTGACCACAAACCTGGATATCTGAAGTGGGACGTACATGGGTACTCTAGTCCAGGTTGTGTGTAACTGCGTTTGTGTGTTTTGCCTCAATTAAACAGTAACTTTAATACTTGTGTCCTTAGTTTTGTTTTGGAGGTTCAATGACCTGACTTTAGTAACTGGGGTGATGGCAAAACAGTTTTATTGCATTATAAACATGCTTTGGCATCAGCAATATATTACTACTTCGACCAATTTGTGTTTAAATTACCATTGGACTTTCTTAAGCTACATTTGCTTATGCTAGTAGCATCAAATGATGTAATGGGTTCTAGGTCAATTTAACCTGATGTAGTTTGTAGAACTGAGCGCTTGGTTGGTGCATATCACGTCTGTAAATGAGGATGTTGCTAGAATTGGGGTTAATGGTGTCAGTGCTGAATGTTGTCAAATTGCATTTAAATTACTCTGCTGAGTGTCTACTAGTCTTGAGTCTACGGACAATTGGTTTCCTACTCGTGAATTCTTACATGTAACACCAGCTCTCATATCATTAGCCAATCGTTTTGGGGGTTGGTCTGCATATGCCAGTAAAAATCCAAACTTTTAGGTTAAAGGCAATGTTAACCTGTCTTAGCTGGCAGGCTGCGATCTGGTCCTAGCTCTCCCAGAGTTGCTTGTAGCGCCTAGGGTTTGTGCGTCGTAGCCTACCGTTTTTAGTCGCCATGAATTCAAAGTGCATGTACACGCAACCTTGAAATACAGTAACAAAATTGACTCCAACTTTTGAGCTACCGGTAGGCCTACCTGCTTTAATACAAAAGGTCTGTGGCAAAGCTTCACTCATTTATGCCAACGAGGCCGACTGCAAATCCGACCTGAATTGAGCCTGTTTTGAAGCAACACGTTAAAACGGGTATGGCCTATGCAAATGATTTTGTTTGCTACATGGAATCAGTCAGTGTCAATTACTTAGTTTCTGACCAAGTGTTTTTCCTGTTGAAAAATAATGCGAGAACTGTATTTTGTATTGAATAAAAGTAATAATGGCAGTTTATTTACTTTGAATATATAGTCTGTTTGTGTAGTCCAAAGTCTCACGTTTCATTTATGCTGTGACTTCAGAGATGATCATTTACTTTATTGCTAGAAAACAGATGCAGTAAGTAGGCCTCATAAGATTTTATGTAAAATATAGCCTACCTTAGAATGGCATATTAAATGCGGGTTTAGATTCACGGGCAATTGATCAACTGCGGCGCTATCCATTGTTGAATCTCCGCTTAACTGTTTGATTATTGGAGATTCCGATTAGTTTGTAGCTCAGCTGGTAGAGCACGGCGCTTGTAACGCGTGCTCTACCAGGGTAGTGGGTTCGATCCCCGGGACCACCCATACACAAAAAATGTATGCACGCATGACTAAGTCGCTTTGGATAAAAGCGTTTGCTAAATGGCATATTATTATTATTATTATTATAGTTTCCTCTGACAAAATCATAACAATAAGTGAAGTATAAACAGCCACAACCTTCCCAAATTCCCTCAATAGCCAGGTGCAAGGGGAGAGAAAAGGACCAAAATGCATCTTTCAAAGGTAGGCTAAAAATATTAATTTGTACTGTATTAACCTCATATTTGACCCGTCGGCCATCAGTGCTTCATAGGCCTGTTAAAACTAGGCTACATCAATGAAATGGTGTGGTGACTTTGAGGGAACATTGTTGATTAAATTGCAACAAATACATAAAGAACACTTTAGATTGTGCATATTTCTCCATTTAGAGTGGTATAATCATGTCAGATTTTATTTAATGGTATTATATGCTTTTAAATAGCACTTTCGGTTTGAACGGGAATACCGGGAAGCCCGAGAATTTATTGCAATTTCCTCAGGAAGGAAAATTGGTAGATTCTCTGGAAAATATATGGCCAATGAGGCCTATGCCTACCCTCCTCCCCCAGCCAATGGGATGAACTCCGCGGGACCCCCACCCGAGTACTCCTACCAGGTACGGACGAGACATGGAGACAACTGTTCCTTTAATGTTTGACGAGGAATAAAATACCCAAGAATAAAGCTATATACAAGGAGTACCAGTTCCAGATCAGTGTGCAGGGTTACAAGGTATTTGAGGTAGATATTTGTACCCATTAGCTCTTCCTGGGGTCCAACAAAATTAATTTTTAAAACATTACAATACATTCATTACAGAATTTACAACATAAAGTGTGCCCCCTCAGGCCCATAATCCACTATCACATATCTCCAACACAAAATCCATGTGTACGTGTGTGTATAGAACGTATGTTATCATGTGTGTGTATGCATGTGTCTGTGCCTATGTTTGTGTTGCTTCACAATCCCGCTGTTCCATAAGGTGTATTTTTAGAAATGTTTTAAATTTGATTCTACTGCTTGCATCAGTTACCTGATGTGGAATAGAGTTCCATGTAGTCATTGCTCTATGTAGTCCTGTGTGCCTCCCATAGTCTGTTCTGGACTTGGGGACTGTGAAGAGACCTCTGGTGGCAAGGTTGATAGATGTAGCTTTTAAATTCGCTCTGGCTATCTACTCCGATTTCAGAGAACTCTCGTCTGAGTGTGCCAGAGCGCATAATAACTGACGAAATTACGAACGCTCAACACCCATGGAATATGGCCGGTGTCAGTAGACATTTGCAAAAAAGCGTAAATTGTTGCCAGCAGCACAGTTGCAGTCACCAACGCTCTGGAAAACATAAAAACATCCTAACCAGCTCTACTAGGGCGAGTAAAATGGTCAGAGTGAGCTGTTCTCTCATTTGTGTCTGGAAGTAGCTAGCAAGCTAGCCAGTTAGCTTGACTGTTGTTGTTAGGACAGGACGCTTGGATCATACCTTAAAGAGATGGGTGGGGCTAAAGCTGAACGATGCTGAATGGGTGTAGACAAAGAAGAGGTCTCCATAAGGTGTACAAAACATTCAAAGGCAATTTTCTCATAAGTTAGGTTACAAGTTTACCAATTTTTAACGCAGAATTAATTTCTAATTTTTCCTCAACTGTAGTGTATGATACACAATTTTCTAGCTCTGAGTCTCTACTTTTATCCAATGTAAAAAACACAATTTCAAATTTTGCTACAAAATATTTTTTTTATCAACTTTCATTTTGAGCTACTACAATGAGTTTCAACCATATTTGTTTTTCAGATTTGCTAACACCTGTCAATGTTGGTAGGGGAAGGGGTGTGTTGGGGTTATCTATTCCTTTCCCAACTGGTAGTCCTAGTGTGTGTGGTGATGTCAATGGTAGTGAAATTGCAGGGGAAGTTCCTTTAGTCAGTGGGGACAATGCAGCTTCTCATTGTCATCATGCAGTCAACTCACCTAGGCCCCAGGTTGTTAGCACCTCCACTCCTAACCCCAATGACGATGCAGTGCTAATAGGCCAGATGAGTATCATAGTCCAACAGATAGGACAGCAGCTAGCTGATAGCATTATCATGCACTTCAGTTCTAGTAGCCCAACAGGAGCTACAGCCACTAGCCAAAGTGAACCAAGACACAGACCTGACCCTACAGTTAGCCAAGTTCTAGACTTCTCCCAAGTCCAAGTAGTTGCCCAAAGAAAAGTCAAAGAACCACCTTCCTTTAGAGGGGAGAGATAAGACACAATTACATTTGATGAATGGGAAGAGGCCATGATAAACTTTATTAAAAAGGGACACATGAAAATAGAGGAACAGGCCTGAGAGATTCTCATCCATCTCAAGGGAAGAGCAGAAGATGTAGTCTCAATCGGAATCAGGAATAGTGGCATTCTAGCTAACCCAGATGCCATCTATAGTCTCCTCAGGAAGCATTTCAGCTGCAGTCAATACCAGTGGAGGCTCTTCAGAGGAAGAAGGGGAGGGCCATCCTCCTCAGTGAATTTCATGAAAATTAAAATGGTAAAACATTAAAAAAGTGATCCTTTTTACATAAAAATATGCTAAATATAATCACATCACCAAATAACTGATTAAAACACAGTATTTTGCAAAGGTCTACAGTAGCCTCAACAGCACTATGTAGGGTAGCACCATGGTGAAGCCGGAGGACAGCTAGCTTCCGTCCTCCACTGGGTACATTGACAAAACCTAGGAGGCTCATAGTTCTCACCCCCTTCCGTAGAGTTACACAGTTATTATGACAAATTCCGAAGGACGTCCTCCAGCCTATCAAAGCTCCTGCAGCATGAACTAACATGTTGTTCATCCAATCAAAGGATCAGAGAATTAATCTAGTACTAAAAGCATAAACTACAGCTAGCGAGCACTGCAGTATATAAAATGTGGTGAGTAGTTGACTCAAAGAGAGAGAAAGAGAATAGTTGAAAAGTTTTGAACAAAATAATTTCTTCCAAAATGAAGGAGAAACGAGAGAAATAGCGAGAGAGAGATTTCATCATTTCTTTTTCACTTTCACTTACTTAGCTAGGAAATGCAGCTTGCTAGTTTAGCATACTGAAACACCCTGCTCAAACAGAGGGATGCTATGTTAGCTAGGTGGCTATGACTTTCCAACACAACACTGGAACTCTTCCAAGTCAAGATAAGCTTTTGGTATTACTAATTTATTGCCACTGGGGTCCGCCGGTGTAACTGCTTACTGACTGTACACTAATGTTACTGCATGATTGTAGCGTGTTTACTAATGTGTTAGTTCTATTAGCTATGCTGACTATGACGTTACTTATGGGGACAACAATGTAGGCTGGGTTTACCGGTTTGGCTTGGAAAGGTTTCTTCGCCTGGTCACATACAGCTGATGTGTTGTGCATTGAATTCCACAAGCGAAGGGAAGAGAAGGAATACAACGTGTCTGTTATGAAAGTGAACTCTGTTTACGTGTTTCAGGGGTGTATTCATTCCGCCGATTCTGTTGAAAATGGTTTCATAAACGGAAGCAAATGGAACAAAACAGGGATAAACATACATGAATTTGTCCAATAGAAACTCTAGTTTGCAACTGTTGGACTACTAATGATTACACCCTATATCAGCTAGATGCAGGCAAGAGTGTGTAAGGCGGTATTGAATGTCACTCTCTGTCACCTCAAATTTGTCTCTCGACATGTGCAGAGACGTGTTGGTAGAAGTGAGGTAGAACGGTTGTACTGTAAGTCTCTCCGCGTTAAAGTCTATGCCCACTAGAAACGCTGCCTCTGGGTGTGCGGTTTATTGTTTGTTTATCACCTGTCAAAGTTGCGTCAATTCAAATCTGGCATTAGGAACAAAAGAGGTCAACACGACTTCTAAGATATACTAGTTATTTTAATTAATGCAAAAACCTTCAATGGTAAATATGATGTTTCGTATATACGGGCTCCTTGAAATACCTCGCAGGGCACTTCAGAGAACTAAATCTATTGTTTTAGATTCTTCCTCAAATACTCTTACAGAGAGAGAGTTTCCCACCTCTCTGCTGGCCAATCAGAGTAGACACTTGAGCGTGGTTTAGACTTACTCAGCCAATCCGTTGGCGCACTGGCTGTTCCCCGCCTCTTAGCGCATCCCTGTTTCCAGGCATACGTTTATCATAACAACCTGTCATAATGAGAAGTGCCAGCTCCCCTAGACACCATTTCTACGTCCAAGGAAGGTTCACAGATCACAAAGAACCAGTATAGTCTAGTATTTGGAGACACAAATCCTTATCTCATTTTACCCCCTAAAACAGCTCTTCACATCAATCACAGCTTGCCAGGTGACACAACCTACATCAGCACAGTCCAGAATGCATTCTTTCTAAGTTAGTCATCCCATCAATTAGGAGAATAATAAATCCCCCATACACCCCATACAGTTTGTTGAGTGCCAAAGTTGTGTTGGCTTGGTAGATAAAAAGGTCTGCAGCTTACCATAAGCATTGTAGATTAGGTGAGCAAAATCTTGAGATTTACTTCACACTGGAAGCAGCGCACCAGTTGTTAATGGAGAGGCACACTCCTCCCCCTTTGGACTTTCCCGAGGCTGCCTACATCCGATCGTGCCATTGCATGGAGAAACCACTGAGTTCCATGTTCATAGATTGAGTCAGCCAAGTTTCTGCAAGGCATATAATATTGCAGCTTTTCAAGTCTCTCTGAAAGGAGACTCTCGAACGAAGCTCATCCATTTTATTCCTGATTGACTGGATATTTGCCAATGAAACGAAGGGGAGTGCCAGTCGATTTTCTCTTCATCTCAGTCTTAAGAAGACGCCAGCCCGACTAACATGTCTACGCCTGCAGCGTTTCTTTATAGCCCATGAAACAAAATAATAGTGTCCGGTGTGAACAAGAGAAAAGCTGGGTAAGAGTTGATGTCGGATTTGTAGTCGAAATCGAGGTTAGTAACTGTCGATCTGACTTCCACAAGTGCTTAGCGGTCATATGTGACAATAGTATGTACTTTCTGTAAGATGTCAGCCTTCTCAGTCTGCGCCATCTCTCTTTCTCTAACTCACTCTTGTAAAGTTCCTTCAGTAGTGATAGTTTAATTAGCATGATGTGAGTGATCCCATATTGCCAAAGTATTAAATAAGAGCACAATTAATTCATTGACAATTGATTAACATAGACATAAATATCATACCCACCAAAAAATGCTAAACTCCCCTGTTATTGGTAATGGTGAGACATTAGCATGTTTCAGGGGTATGATTGTTGTGTCTCTTTAACTTTCTTGCTCTTTATTATTCATGATTCATTCATGATTGTGTTCAGAAACAAGTTATATTTTTATTTACTATAAAATGGACTCCAAAATGACACAATACATTATTTACATATATTTCTATTGGACACAACATAATCCAAAACACAACCAAAATGAACTGCAAATGCAGCCAACAAGATTGTAGTCACAAGCAATGTTCCCTCTGAGCGAGCGCGTGTTTGATCGCGCAGTAGCCAGAGACTGCCTCATGCAGATCTCAGAAGAAATATCAGCCCTCAGAGAGAAGCACAAGATTGAACTACACTCAACAAGTTTTTCATGTTAGTTAACACTTCCAACATTTTTCCTTTACTGTGGCAATTGTGATCGAATCAACGCAATATTAGCCACTTTCAATGCAACATACTGAAACAAAACAAACTACTCAAGAGATTTTGTTGTAGGCAGAATGCATGGGAGTAGGATTCTATTGCACATGACTCAGCCCGTACTCTACACAGATGTGGGTATAACCAATCAGAGCTGCAGTAGGCCTGTATGCAAATAGACTATTGCCACATATGGATCTGTGCCATTTACTTTGAACTGGACTGTGTTTACAGCTCTGGTCGTGAGTAGATGTGCTTGTTTTGAGTTCAAAGCAAGAGCTGCATGTAGCCACGTGTGCACATTTTGTTCATATCCTTTGCTAGTTATTGTGTTATTAGCCCAGTTATAGGTAATTTCTAGTCAACAATGGGGGAGTGGTTGCTTCCTACAAGAGCACAACATGTGTGCATTTCTAGACATCTTTGAAAAGAGAGTCAGGTAAAGAGCTTTTTTTGTCTTAGTGTTATATTTTCAGACAGGCTTGAATAAACTAACAAGCCAATAGGCAGAGTGTAGCATAATTTGTCTGATTCTCTGTAGTAATGGTATGGGAATAATAATGCATTTTATTTTGTAAAGTGGTATCTTCCATCAAACAACACAACAAAATGTTCAGTCACCTCCTTGTCTGAAGGACAAGTCGATAAACAGGTTAACCTCTTAAGGATCGGACCCTTTTTTTCAATTTCCTCCTAAAATGACACACCCACATCTAACTGCCTGTAGCTCAAGACCTGAAGCAAGGATACGCATATTCTTGATACAATTTAAAAGGAAATACTTTGAAGTCTGTGGAAATGTGAAATTAATGTAGGGGAATTTAACACATTAGATCTGGTAAAAGATAATACAAACAAAAAAACATGCTTTTTCTATTCTTTTTTTGTTCCATCATTTTTGAAATGCAAGAGAAAGACCACAATATAATATTGCAGTTTAGGCGCAATTTAGATTTTGCCCATTTTGGCCACACAGCAGTGTGTTTGCAAAGTTTCTGATTGATCCAGTGAAGCAGTGCAATACTGGACTATTTTGTATCAAGTCTGCCCAAATGTGCCGAATTGGTCAATTGATGCATTTTCAAGTACATAACTATAGAGAACATACAAAAATGATATGGTAATACAAAATGTACGTTTACACGCTCCCAGGAATGTCATACATGATGGATCACTAGTGTCACGCCCTGGCTCTGGGACTCTGTTATGTTGAGCCAGGGTGTGTGGTTTCTATGTGTTTTGTGTGCTAGGGTTATTAACTAGTTCTTTTGTTTCTATGTTGGCCGGTGTGGTTCTCAATCAGAGGCAATGTGTATCAGCTGTTGCTTGTTGTCTCTGATTGGGAACCATACTTAGGCAGCCTGTTTTCCACAATGTGTTGTGGGATCTTGTTCCGTATGGTTTGTATTGTAACCAAGGACTTCACGTTTCGTATCGTTTGTTGTTTTGTTCGTGTGATCATTCAAATTAAAAGTATGTTCGCATTCCACGCTGCGCCTTGGTCCTCTGTGTATGACGATCGTGACAACTAGCTTATACATTAACTTTCACACATCTAGATGGCCTGGCGGGGTGGGTGTGGAGCCAGAGACAGCAGGTAGCTTAGTGGTTAAGAGCGTTGTGCCAGTAACCGAAAGGTCGCTGGTTCTAATCCCTGAGCCGACTAGGTGAAAAATCTGTCGATGTGCCCTTGAGCAAGGCACTTAACCCTAATTGCTCCTGTAAGTCGCTCTGGATAAGAGCGTCTGCTAAATGACTAATTATTATTTATTATTACAGCAGGGGTTCAAACTGTAGAACCCAGTTCCTACATTTGAATATAAAAATTGATTTTATCAAACAAAACTATGCTACATTTTATCTCTGAGACCCTTAGGATGACAAAACAGAGCAAGATTACTGAATGTAAGTACATTATTTACCTTCAGAGGTGAATTGATCAAACCAGTTGCCGTGATACATTTGTTGTGCACTCTCCTCAAACAATAACATGGTATTCTTTCACTGTAATAGCTACTGTAAATTGGACAGTGCAGTTAGATTAACAGGAATTTAAGCTTTCTGCCCATATGATAGATGTCTATGTCCTGGAAAGTTTGCTGATTCTTACAACAGTCATGCTAATCACATTAGCGCACGTTAATTCAACCGTCCCGTATACGGGACACCGATCTCATA
>NW_028157019.1:37500-43941 GCF_964263955.1 Coregonus lavaretus | reverse complement strand
GGGGTAGAGAGATAGGGGTAGAGAGATAGAGGTAGGGGGTAGACAGATAGAGGTAGGGGGTAGAGAGATAGAGGTAGGGGGTAGAGAGATAGAGGTAGGGGGTAGAGAGATAGAGGTAGGGGTAGAGAGATAGAGGTAGGGGGTTGAGAGATAGAGGTATGGGTAGAGAGATAGAGGTAGGGGGTAGAGAGATAGAGGTAGGGGTAGAGAGATAGAGGTAGGGGGTAGAGAGATAGAGGTAGAGAGATAGAGGTAGGGGGTAGAGAGATAGAGGTAGGGGGTAGAGAGATAGAGGTAGGGGGTAGAGAGATAGAGGTAGGGGTAGAGAGATAGAGGTAGGGGGTAGAGAGATAGAGGTAGGGGGTAGAGAGAGAGAGGTAGGGGGTAGAGAGATAGAGGTAGGGGGTAGAGAGATAGAGGTATGGGGTAGAGAGATAGAGGTAGGGGGTAGAGAGATAGAGGTAGGGGGTAGAGAGATAGAGGTAGGGGGTAGAGAGATAGAGGTAGGGGTAGAGAGATAGAGGTAGGGGGTAGAGAGATAGAGGTAGGGGGTAGAGATAGAGAGGTAGGGGTGGAGAGATAGAGGTAGGGGTAGAGAGATAGAGGTAGGGGTAGAGAGATAGAGGTAGGGGGTAGAGAGATAGAGGTAGAGGGTAGAGAGATAGAGGTATGGGGTAGAGAGATAGAGGTAGGGGGTAGAGAGATAGAGGTAGGGGGTAGAGAGAGAGAGGTAGGGGAAGAGAGATAGAGGTAGGGGGTAGAGAGATAGAGGTAGGGGGTAGAGAGATAGAGAGGGTAGAGAGATAGAGGGTAGAGAGATAGAGGTAGGGGGTAGAGAGATAGAGGTAGGGGTTAGAGAGATAGAGGTAGGGGTAGAGAGATAGAGGTAGGGGTAGAGAGATAGAGGTAGGGGGTAGAGAGATAGAGGTAGAGAGATAGAGGTAGGGGTAGAGAGATAGAGGTAGGGGGTAGAGAGATAGAGGTAGAGAGATAGAGGTAGGGTAGAGAGATAGAGGTAGGGGTAGAGAGATAGAGGTAGAAGGTAGAGAGATAGAGGTAGGGGTAGAGAGAGAGAGGTAGGGGTAGAGAGATAGAGTAGGTGTAGAGAGATAGAGGTAGGGGGTAGAGAGATAGAGGTAGGGGGTAGAGAGATAGAGGTAGGGGTAGAGAGAGAGAGGTAGGGGTAGAGAGATAGAGGTAGAGAGATAGAGGTGGGGTAGAGAGATAGAGGTAGGTGTAGAGAGATAGAGGTAGGGGGTAGAGAGATAGAGGTAGGGGGTAGAGAGATAGAGGTAGAGAGATAGAGGTATGGGGTAGAGAGATAGAGGTAGGGTAGAGAGAGAGAGGTAGAGAGATAGAGGTATGGGGTAGAGAGATAGAGGTATGGGGTAGAGAGATAGAAGTAGGGGGTAGAGAGATAGAGGTAGAGAGAGAGATAGAGGTAGGGGGTAGAGAGATAGAGGTAGAGAGAGAGATAGAGGTAGGGGGTAGAGAGATAGAGGTAGAGGGTAGAGAGATAGAGGTAGGGGGTAGAGAGATAGAGGTAGGGGGTAGAGAGATAGAGGTAGGGGGTAGAGAGATAGAGGTAGGGGGTAGAGAGAGATAGAGGTAGGGGTAGAGAGAGAGGTATGGGGTAGAGAGATAGAGGTAGGGGTAGAGAGATAGAGGTAGAGAGATAGAAGTAGGGGGTAGAGAGATAGAGGTAGAGAGAGAGATAGAGGTAGGGGGTAGAGAGATAGAGGTAGAGAGAGAGATAGAGGTAGGGGGTAGAGAGATAGAGGTAGAGGGTAGAGAGATAGAGGTAGGGGGTAGAGAGATAGAGGTAGGGGGTAGAGAGATAGAGGTAGAGAGAGAGATAGAGGTAGGGGGTAGAGAGATAGAGGTAGGGGGTAGAGAGATAGAGGTAGAGAGATAGAGGTAGGGGGTAGAGAGATAGAGGTAGGGGGTAGAGAGATAGAGGTAGGGGGTAGAGAGATAGAGGTAGGGGTAGAGAGAGAGGTATGGGGTAGAGAGATAGAGGTAGGGGGTAGATAGATAGAGGTAGAGAGTAGAGAGATAGAGGTAGGGGGTAGAGAGAGATATGTAGGGGTAGAGAGATAGAGGTAGGGGGTAGAGAGATAGAGGTAGGGGGTAGAGAGATAGAGGTAGGGGGTAGAGAGATAGAGGTAGGGGTAGAGAGATAGAGGTAGGGGTAGAGAGATAGAGGTAGGGGTAGAGAGATAGAGGTAGGGGTAGAGAGAGAGAGGTAGGGGGTAGAGAGATAGAGGTAGGGGGTAGAGAGATAGAGGTAGGGGGTAGAGAGATAGAGGTAGGGGTAGAGAGATAGAGGTAGGGGGTAGAGAGATAGAGGTAGGGGGTATAGAGATAGAGGTAGGGGGTATAGAGATAGAGGTAGGGGGTAGAGAGATAGAGGTAGAGAGATAGAGGTAGGGGGTAGAGAGATAGAGGTAGGGGGTAGAGAGATAGAGGTAGGGGGTATAGAGATAGAGGTAGGGGTAGAGAGATAGAGGTAGGGGGTAGAGAGATAGAGGTAGGGGGTAGAGAGATAGAGGTAGGGGTAGAGAGATAGATGTAGAGAGAGAGATAGAGGTAGGGGGTAGATAGATAGAGGTAGGGGGTAGAGAGATAGAGGTAGGGGTAGAGAGATAGAGGTAGGCGGTAGAGAGATAGAGGTAGGGGGTAGAGAGATAGAGGTAGGGGGTAGAGAGATAGAGGTAGGGGTAGAGAGATAGAGGTAGGGGGTAGATAGATAGAGGTAGAGAGTAGAGAGATAGAGGTAGGGGGTAGAGAGAGATATGTAGGGGTAGAGAGATAGAGGTAGGGGGTAGAGAGATAGAGGTAGGGGGTAGAGAGATAGAGGTAGGGGGTAGAGAGATAGAGGTAGGGGGTAGAGAGAGAGAGGTAGGGGGTAGAGAGATAGAGGTAGGGGTAGAGAGATAGAGGTATGGGGTAGAGAGATAGAGGTAGAGAGAGAGATAGAGGTAGGGGTAGAGAGATAGAGGTAGGGGGTAGAGAGATAGAGGTAGGGGTAGAGAGATAGAGGTATGGGGTAGAGAGATAGAGGTAGGGGGTAGAGAGAGAGAGGTAGGGGGTAGAGAGATAGAGGTAGGGGTAGAGAGAGAGAGGTAGGGGGTAGAGAGATAGAGGTAGGGGGTAGAGAGATAGAGGTAGGGGTAGAGATAGAGAGGTAGGGGTTAGAGAGATAGAGGTATGGGGTAGAGAGATAGAGGGAGGGGGTAGAGAGATAGAGGTAGGGGTAGAGAGATAGAGGTAGGGGTAGAGAGATAGAGGTAGGGGGTAGAGAGATAGAGGTAGGGGTAGAGAGATATAGGTAGGGGGTAGAGAGATATAGGTAGGGGTAGAGAGATAGAGGTAGGGGGTAGAGAGATAGAGGTAGGGGGTAGAGAGATAGAGGTAGGGGGTAGAGAGATAGAGGTAGGGGGTAGAGAGATATAGGTAGGGGGTAGAGAGATATAGGTAGGGGTAGAGAGATAGAGGTAGGGGGTAGAGAGATAGAGGTAGGGGTAGAGAGATAGAGGTAGGGGGTAGAGAGAGAGGTATGGGGTAGAGAGATAGAGGTAGGGGGTAGATAGATAGAGGTAGGGGGTAGAGAGATAGAGGTAGAGAGATAGAGGTAGGGGTAGAGAGATAGAGGTAGGGGTAGAGAGATAGAGGTAGGGGTAGAGAGATAGAGGTAGGGGGTAGAGAGACGTAACGTTAGTGGGTAGCAAGATGGGCTGGATTGCAGGGTTGGTGTTCATTCTGAATTGAATTGAATTCAAAATACATTTTAATTGGCCACACCCCACAGGAAGCAGCATTTGAATTTAATTTGATTTGAAGGAAGTATAATTTAAATCAAACCAATTCAACTGAGACGTGAAACATGAAAGTCTCATTCATTTGACACATATTTTATGAAAAGGATATGCCACTTATTAATGCAAAGAATACACAGACCATTTCAAATATTAGTTTGATAAACTCAAAGATGTTAAACAATATTTTTATTTGTTATTAGATGTCAGAGTGTTTCCTTCCATACTGCAGTGTTTAATCTAATGCATTCTGGGAATTTGTTTTTTTCTGATATTAAAAACATAAGGGAATTACGAATTATTATAAACATGACCTTAGAATATTTCCAGACCATTGTAATTATAAAAAAATGTTTTCGTAGGATGAATGTTTCAACCTTATGCTACATGGTGGTGGTAACCATACATGATGTAAATGTATATGAAAAATGTATGTATACAGTGGCTTGCGAAAGTATTCACCCCCCCTTGGCATTTTTCCTATTTTGTTGCCTATTGGAGTGCAATAGAGAATTCGTCATCTGTGGATCTGTTGGGGACGTATGTGAGTGGGTCCAGGGAGTCTGGGATGATGGTGTTAATGTGAGCCTTTCAAAGTATTTCATGGCTACAGATGTGAGTGCTATGGGCGATACTCATTTAGGCAGGTTACCTTGGCATTCTTGGGCACAGGGACTATGGTGGTTTGCTTGAAACATGCACAGTTGAAGTCGGAAGTTTACATACACCTTAGCCAAATACATTTAAACTCAGTTTTTCACAATTCCTGACATTTAATCCTAGTAAAAATTCCCTGTCAATACATTTAAACTCAGTTTTTCACAATTCCTGACATTTCATCCTTAGTATCACACTTCATTTAAAACATTTGAAATGTCAGAATATTAGTAGAGAGAATGATTTATTTCAGCTTTTTTTTCTTTCATCACATTCCCAGTGGGTCAGAAGTTTACATACACTCAATTAGTATTTGGTAGCATTGCCTTTAAATTGTTTAACTTGGGTCAAACGTTTCGGGTAGCCTTCCACAAGCTTCCAACAATAAGTTGGGTGAATTTTGGCCCATTCCTCCTGACAGAGCTGGTGTAACTGAGTCAGGTTTGTAGGCCTCCTTGCTCGCACACACTTCTTCAGTTCTGCCCACAAATTTTCTATAGGATTGAGGTCAGGGCTTTGTGATGGCCACTCCAATACCTTGACTTTGTTGTCCTTAAGCCATTTTGCCACAACTTTGGAAGTATGCTTAGTCCAACAGACTTTACTAGTCATAAAGTGACAAAATACAAAACACGGCCTCGAAACAAACAGAGGCGAGCGATTACGCAAACAGTGCGTAAAAACACAAAACAAATAACAGAGCAGAAACACGCAGCTCTACCGACAGGCGGACCAATAACACACAAGACAAGACTAACCAAACGAGAAATGTATAGGAGACATAATCAACCAAACAGGAAACAGGTGTACACAATCAGACAAAACAAACAGACATCGAAAACATCAAACGGTGATAGCTAGTACTCCGGGGGACGACGACCGCCGAAACTACCGCACAGGAGGAGGAGCAGCCTCGGCCGAAACCGTGACAAATTTTTGCACCAAAGTAGGTTCATCTCTAGGAGACAGAACGCGTCTCCTTCCTGAGCGGTATGACAGCTGCGTTGTCCCATGGTGTTTATACTTGCGTACTATTGTTTGTACAGATGAACGTGGTACCTTCAGGCGTTTGGAAATTGCTCCCAAGGATGAACCAGACTTGTGGGAGTCTACAATTGTTTTTCTGAGTTCTTGGCTGATTTCTTTAGATTTTCCCAAGATGTCATGCAAAGAGGCACTGCGTTTGAAGGTAAGCCTTGAAATACATCCACAGGTACACCTCCAATTGACTCAAATTATGTCAATTAGCCTATCAGAAGCTTTTAAAGCCATGACATCATTTTCTGGAACTTCCAAGCTGTTTAAAGGCACAGTCAACTTAGTGTATGTAAACTTCTGACCCACTGGAATTGTGATACAGTGAATTATAAGTTAAATAATCTGTCTGTAAACAATTGTTGGAAAAGTTACTTGTGTCATGCACAAAGTAGATGTCCTAACCGACTTGCCAAAACAATTGTTTGTTAACAAGAAATTTGTGGAGTGGTTGAAAACAAGTTTTAATGACTCCAACCTAAGTGTATGTAAACTTCGACTTCAACTGTAGGTATTACAGACTGCGTCAGGGAGTGGTTGGAAATGTCAGTGAAGACACTTGCAGCTGGTCAGCGTATGCTCTGAGTACGCATCCTGGTAATCCATCTGCCCTGCGGCCTTGTGAATGTTAACCTGTTTAAAGGTCTTACTCTACGGAGAGCGTGATCACACAGTTGTCCTGGAACAGCTGGTGCGCTCATGTATGGTTCAGTATTGCTTGCCTCGAAGCGAGCATAGAAGGAATTTAGCTTGTCTGGTAGGCTCGCGTCACTGGGCAGCTCGCGGCTGGGTTTCCCTTTGCAATCCGTGATAGTTTGCAAGCCCTGCCACATAGCAAGAGAGAGAGAGAGCCCTGTCACATCACAAGAAAGAGAGAGCCCTGTCACATCTGACGTGCGGAATAAGGCTGAGAAGGCATGGGGAGAGGAGA
>NW_028157019.1:17500-32500 GCF_964263955.1 Coregonus lavaretus | reverse complement strand
CAGGTAGTGTATGGTACTGGTAGTGTATGGTACTGGTAGGTACTGGTAGGTACTGGTACTGGTAGGTACTGGTAGGTACTGGTAGTGTATGGTACTGGTAGGTACTGGTACTGGTAGGTACGGGTAGTGTATGGTACTGGTAGGTACGGGTAGTGTATGGTACTGGTAGTGTATGGTACTGGTAGGTACTGGTACTGGTAGGTACTGGTAGGTACTAGTAGTGTATGGTACTGGTAGGTACTGGTAGGTACTGGTAGTGTATGGTACTGGTAGGTACGGGTAGTGTATGGTACTGGTAGTGTATGGTACTGGTAGGTACTGGTAGGGTACTGGTACTGGTAGGTACTGGTAGGTACTGGTAGTGTATGGTACTGGTAGGTACTGGTACTGGTAGGTACGGGTAGTGTATGGTACTGGTAGGTACGGGTAGTGTATGGTACTGGTAGTGTATGGTACTGGTAGGTACTGGTTACTGGTAGGAGTACTGGTAGGTACTGGTAGTGTATGGTACTGGTAGGTACTGGTAGTGTATGGTACTGGTAGGTACTGGTAGGTACTGGTAGTGTATGGTACTGGTAGGTACTGGTAGTGTATGGTACTGGAAGGTACGGTGTGGTAGTTGTAGGTACTGGTAGGTACTGGTAGGTACTGGTAGTGTATGGTACTGGTAGTGTATGGTACTGGTTTGCTAGGCTATACAGGATGTGTTCTACTCACAGGGACTGGAGCTGGGTCAGGTCATCAAAGTGACCCGGGTGGATGTGGAACAAAGGATTATGGGATATGTTCCTATGACAACACGTAAACAACAAGTTAAAAAAAACAACAACAAGTAAACAAGCGAACGGGACGGACGGACGGACGGACAGACAGGCGACGGACAGACAGGCAGGCACCTGTATGGTTTAACTAACTGACTGTTGGACAGGTGTTTCCAGATGCTGAGCCACATTTGCTCAGCAGAGAAGAAAGCTCCATAGTCCTGTATTCTGGGACTTACAACATTTGTCACCTTTTTAAGCCCTGTTTGTCAGATGTAATGCCATGTTTCCAGGTTAGTGGAGAATATATTTCCAGGGTTAGAGGAGAAGATGTTACCAGGGTTAGTGGATAAGATGTTGCCAGAGAGAGTGGAGAAGATGTTGCCAGAGAGAGTGGAGAAGATGTTGCCAGGGTTAGTGGAGAAGATATTTACAGGGTTAGTGGAGAAGATATTTACAGGGTTAGTGGAGAAGATATTTCCAGGGTTAGTGGAGAAGATATGTACAGGGTTAGTGGAGAAGATATTTCCAGGGTTAGTGGAGAAGATATGTACAGGGTTAGTGGAGAAGATATGTACAGGGTTAGTGGAGAATATATTTACAGGGTTAGTGGAGAAGATATTTACAGGGTTAGTGGAGAAGATATTTACAGGGTTAGTGGAGAAGATATTTACAGGGTTAGTGCAACATAAATAGTCCTGTATTATGTGACTCACAGCGTGAGGAGACGTTAAGCTCTTAAAACTGGTGAACTGCGGTATTAAGCAGTATATATTTTATTTCTTAAGTCCTATTTGTAAGATGTAATGCCATATACTATGGTAAAGCAGCAGTCATATACACTCTTAGAAAAAAAAAGTGCTATCTCAAATCATCAAATCAAGCTTTATTTATACAGCACATTTCAGACATAAAAAGGGAAATATTTACTAGACAACAAACATAAGAGAATAAAACACAAAATAACAATAAAAACTGAAGGACTAAAAAGCACCCTGAGGAAAAAGCAAAGCTAAGAAGGTGTGTTTTAAGATCTCTTTTAAATATGTCCACAGTTTCAGCCCCCTTCAGGTTCTCTGGCAGGCTATTCCAGAGGCTGGGGGCATAGTAACTAAAGGCTGCCTCTCCATGCCTCTTGGTCCTAGGCTTTGGGATAGTTAAAAGGCCAGAGGACCTAAGGGACCTACTGGGTACATAACTCAAAAGCATATCTGACATGTATTGGGGTGGCACAATCGTGGATTGATTTAAAAACCAATAGAATAATCTTTAAATGAATTCTAAAAGCAGGCAGTCAGTGCAGAGACCTTAAAACCGGTGTAATGTGTGCTCTCCGTCTGGTCTTGGTCAGTACCCGTGCTGCAGCATTCTGGATGTTTTGCAGTTGACCAATGGCTTTCTGTTAGATTAATTTGGATTTTAAGAATAATGACTAAAGGATTTCACCCCAAATACAGTATAAATGTTAGCATTATCATGTAGTGTCAACCCACTAACAGAGGGGGCGGTACTAAACATTCAAGGGGGAAGGCGGAAACTGTTTAGAAAAGTCACCTAAAGGTGGGAGGAGTCAAGTTCAGGAGGTATAAAATCGTATATTTGTGTCTTTGGCGCCAGAGCTCTCCATGAATAAATATACAGATAAATACTTGTGGGTTGTGGACCTTGAATCATTGATGATTAAAACCAGAGCCTTACAACCTCTGGTAATGATTCAAGCTTAGGTTGAATTAGAGATAGAAATTCACATGACACTTTCTTGGGTAGACCAGACAGGAGAGCATTACAGTAGTCAAGCCTGCTTGTAATAAAAGCATGGATGAGTCTCTCTGTATCAGCCTGAGAGAGAAACGGCCGCACCTTGGCAATGTTCGTCAGGTGGTAAAAAGCTATTTTGGACACATTCCTAATGTGTGATTCTAAATTGAGTTCAGAATCTAAAATAACACCTAGGTGTTTTATCTTTATTGCCTGTGAATTTTTTCAATTGCTTACACACTCAAATTAAAACTTTCCCACAATTAGCAAAACCTTACACTCAAGGAGCAAAACACCGGCCTAGATTTGCACAACTGTAAGCACATTGTCAGCTTCACACTTTTTGCAAAATATTACACACAGTGATTTGCAAAACACTAAACACACTTGTAAGCATCTGACACAGAAATGTATCATGATGTCATTTCCTTGCAATTTCAAAGCAAAGGCTTTCAAATGAACACACCCATGAACCAATTGGTTAAACACAGCCACCAGGTGTGCACACACACTGGCGCTTAATTGTAGACACACCAATCAGGTTTAAGCACTATAAAAAGGCAACAGGTAAATTCACCTGTCTTCAAAAAAAAATGGACGGTGTCAGAGGAAGAGGAAGAGGGAGAGGAAGAGGAAGAGGAAGAGGAAGACCTGGAGGATGGGTAGGACATGCACAAAGAAGAAGACAACCAAATCTGTGTAACGAAATTCGTGCTACAATTGTGGACCATGTAATAAACCACGGACTAACACTGAGGGAGGCTGGACTGAGAGTACAGTCTAACCTAAGCAGGTACACGGTGGCATCAATAGTTCGGACATTTCATCAAGAGCACAGGTGAGAAACGTATCTTCTGTCAACAGAAAATCCATAGCTTACTGCATGTACTATATCAACAGTTTTGGTATCTATTCCTGTATCATTTTACAGTAAACGACATGTATTTTGTTTGGCCAACATAGGATTGAACGTCGAGAACACCAAGGAGGGAGGGGCCCCATATTCACACAGGAGCAAGAGAGAGAGAGATCATAAACCTTGTTTTGGCCAATAATGCAATCAGACTTAGAGAAATTCAAGCCCATATTGTCAATGATCACCGAATTTTCAATAATGTCCAACAGGTCTCTCTGTCAACAATAGGCCGTATCCTTAAAAAACATCAAGTTCTGATGAAACAATTGTATAAAGTGCCATTTGAAATAAATTTTGACAGGGTGAAAGGCCTGCGGCGTGAATATGTGGTGGTACGTTTTGTTCACCGACTGTAGTATTGTGTACTGTATAGCAGACCTACAGTACATTGATCTACACAATGTGATATTTTGCTGTATTTCAGAGAGTTTTGCAAATGGATGCGGAGGAAGTCCCGCATGAGTTTACATACATTGATGAGGCTGGATTTAACCTGACAACAGTGAGAAGAAGGGGAAGAAACATCATTGTCCACAGGGCTATTGTCAATGTACCAGGGCAACGTGGGGGTAACATTACCCTTTGTGCTGCCATTACACAGAATGGGGGTCCTCCACCGCCATGCCAACTTGGGTCCTTACAACACTGACCTCATTCTTAAATATTTAGACAGATTACACAATATTATCACAAGCAGCAAACCAAAGGGACCAGATGCAATACGTTGTCGTCTGGGACAATGTAGCTTTCCATCGTTCTGCTCTGGTCCAAAACTGGTTTCATCACAACCCACAATTTACAGTTCAATACCTTCCACCACACTCCCCACTTCCTAAACCCCATCGAGGAGTTCTTCTCAGCATGGCGGTGGAAGGTTTATGATCTCCAATGAGGGCCATCTATGTCCAGATGGCCCTCATTCAATCTATGGTGGAAGCATGTGATCAAATTGAAGCAGCATCCATACAAGGGTGGATTCGTCACTCCAAAAGATTCTTCCCACGTTGCCTTGCAAATGAAAATATAGCCTGTGATGTTGACGAGGCCCTGTGGCCAGATCCAGCTAGGCGGAGAGATGTTTAGGTTATTTTTCTTTTTTATTCGGTACTGAACTGGATATGTAATTTATGTTACAGAATTACTGTAAGCTTACAGTACAATGGTACGTTCAGTAATACTGTATGAAAACTGGAAAATGTTTTGTTATGAATGTTTTGTTGAAATGTTCAGTATTGACTGACTTGAGTACATGAAAATAAATTAAATGTTTTCATTAGTCTGCACGAATGGTGTCGTGTGATGATGGTGAATTTATTTTGACACTTTCTCTGTGTAAATGCTAAAAGTGTTTTAGGTTGAGCACAGGAGTGTTTAACTGATTGAAACAGAATCAGACCATATGATGGCTGGGTTTATGTTATGACAACAGAATAAGGTTTTTATAAGACATTGTATAGTTTTGACAAAAGTGTTCCATTTTGCAAATGATCTGAGGTGTTGTGCTACTTTGGTGTAGGGTTGTGCTAATTGTGTGAAGGGGTTTGAAAAACCAGGCCCTGTTTTCAAAATTGTGCTTAAGCAATTGAAAAAAAAAAAAACTGTAAATGTGCTAGATTCTCTCTCTGTGCTTTGGCTCCAGCAATAAGTACCTCGGTCTTGTCTTGATTTAGCTGGAGGAAGTTGTGAGCCATCCAAGAATTTAAATCACTAAAACAGTCTAATAATTTACCCATTGAGCTAAAATCCTCTGGTGACAAAGAAATGTAAAGTTGTGTATCGTCTGCGTAGCAGTAAAAATCAACGCTGTGCTTTCTGGAAACGCTGCCAAGGGGTCATACATATATAAACTGAACAGAACTGGAACCAAAATCGAACCTTGTGGAACGCCACGTGATATGCATTTTCTGAGTTATGTTCACCAAGGGTGACAAAAAACTCCTGGCCGGTTAAATAGGTCCTATACCAATTTAAAACTGGACCGGAGAGGCCAACCCACCTCTCCAGTCTGTCCAGAAGGACATCATGGTCAACAGAGGCCAACCACCTCTCCAGTCTGTCCAGAAGGACATCATGGTCAACAGAGGCCAACCCACCTCTCCAGTCTGTCCAGAAGGACATCATGGTCAACAGAGGCCAACCCACCTCTCCTGTCTGTCCAGAAGGACATCATGGTCAACAGAGGCCAACCCACCTCTCCAGTCTGTCCAGAAGGACATCATGGTCAACAGAGGCCAACCCACCTCTCCAGTCTGTCCAGAAGGACATCATGGTCAACAGAGGCCAACCCACCTCTCCAGTCTGTCCAGAAGGACATCATGGTCAACAGAGGCCAACCCACCTCTCCAGTCTGTCCAGAAGGACATCATGGTCAACAGAGGCCAACCCACCTCTCCTGTCTGTCCAGAAGGACATCATGGTCAACAGTGTCTAATGCAGCACTTAAATCCAAGAGTACAAGGACAGAGAGCTGTTTGGCATCTGTGTTTGGCTCTAAGATCATTTACCTCTTTAACTAAATAATTTAGCTGTTTGAAAACCAATTTCTCCAGAATTGTACATAAGAATGGAAGGTTGGAGATTGGCCGAAAATTGCAAAGAGCTGAAGAATCTAGATTGCTTTTCTTCAGCAGGGGTTTCACCATAGCAGTTTTTAGTGCAGTGGGGAAAGTGCCTGTGAACAGGGAGTGATTAACAATAGCTTGCACTTCGTCAGATATGCAATTAAAAACTGTTTTGAAGAAGGTGGTTGTTAGAGGAGTGAGAAGGTAGGTAGAAGGCTTCAGTTGGGATAAGTCTCCCGAGTGGCGCAGTGGTCTAAGGCACTACGTCGCAGTGCTAGCTGTGCCACTAGAGATCCTGGTTCGAATCCAGGCTCTGTCGTAGCCGGCCGCGACCGGGAGACCCATGGGGCGGCGCACAATTGGCTCAGCGTCGTCCAGGGGTAGGGGAGGGAATGGCCGGCAGGGATGTAGCTCAGTTGGTAGAGCATGGCGTTTGCAACGCCAGGATTGTGGGTTCGATTCCCACGGGGGGCCAGTATGAAAAAATTTAAAATAATGTATGCACTAACTGTAAGTCGCTCTGGATAAGAGCGTCTGCTAAATGATAAAAATGTGATATCCCTTTCCTGAGCATGTCTGTGTCAACCAGGGAAAATAAATCAATAGTGCCTTTGTGTGGTAGGCTAGGGGCACATATCATCAAACTTCTCATCAGGTCTTGTTTGAGTGATACCCAGCCTAATGTTGGTTATCTTATCTCTGAAATATGCCTCAAAACTCATCACATTTAGATGTAGAGGAGAGTTCACATAGGTTTGTGTGGGTTAGGATTTATCAGGCCATCAATGGTCGAGAAGAGCACCCAAATTATTCTGATTATTAGTGATCAAAGTTAGAAAAATGAGCCCGTCTGGCATTTCTAATTGCCTTGTTATATATGCCAAGTTGCTCTCTCAGAATATCATAATGGACCTGCAACTTTGACTTTGTCCACTTCCGCTCTGCCTTTCCGCAATTTCTCTTTATTGATTAGTTTCCTCACTTGGAAGTGGCCTTTTCCAACTCTACAGGAGCTATGGCATCAATGGTTGCCCTTTAATTTGCTATTCAAGCGATCAACTAAATCATCACAAGAGGAAGGCAGAATAGGTGGTGGAGTATTGTTGATACACTCAATAAAATCTGTAGCAACTTCAGAGGTAAGACGGCGTTTCTTAATACTGCGTTCAGTATTACCCTGTGCTATGGGCAACAAGGTAATAAGAAATAAACAGTGGTGATCACATAAAGCAACATCAACAATAGAGGATATGTCAATAGAAAGCCCCTTGGTAATAACCAGGTCCAGAGTATGGCTGTGGTTATGGGTGGGCCCTAGTAACATGTTGGATAAAGTCCATAGAGCTCAAAAGATTCATACATTCAATGGCCTTGGAGTCAGTCTCTTTGTCAACATGAATATTAAAATCGCCCAACACAATGATTTTTATCAGTTCTCAGGGACAATAGACAGGACAATCTAGAACCTAAAATGGTTCTTCGGTTGTCCCCATAGGAGAACCCTTTGAAGAACCCTTTTTGGTTTCTGGTAGAACCCTTTTGGTTCCAGGTGGAACTCTTTTGAGTTCAATGTAGAACCCTTTCCACAGAGGGTTCTACCTGGAACCAAAAATGTTTTATCTAGAACCAGGAGTGGACTAGGAGTGTACTAATGAGTTTATGGTTTGAAAGAAAAGCAGACATAAATTGAGTAGAGAAGCCGACCTTAGTCCTGTATTGTGTGTCTGCATCCCAAATAGAACCATATTCCCTATATAGTGCACTAGTTTTGACCAGAGCCGTCCAAAATGGTACCATATTCCCTATACAGTGCCTTCGGGAAAGTATTCAGACCCCTTTACTTTTTTCCATATTTTGTTACGTTACAGCCTTATTCTAAAATGGATTAAAAATATAAACAAATCTCAGCAATCTACACACAATACCCCATAATGACGAAGCGAAAACAGGTTTTTAGACATTTTTGAAAATAAAGAACGGAAATACCTTATTTACATAAGTATAAAGACCCTTTGCTATGAGACTCGAAATTGAGCTTAGGTGCATCCTGTTTCCATTGATCATCCTTGAGATGTTTCTACACTTTTTTCCCCCTTTTTTTTTAGGGGGTAGATCAGCTTTAATATTTCAGATAGATTGTAACTTCCATCAATGTAATTGTCTGCATCACTTCCAATCCCCCATATGTTTTTTTCTCTCGCAAATATATATATATATATACATACATACATACATACATATACACACACATATCCTTTTTATATCTTATATTTCCCTTTATTACTTTCCAACCCCACCAACCCTTCCCCAATTGGAGTAAACTAGTGAACAACAACGCTTAGGCCTCTACTTCCAGCCCATACATACTATCTACATTTTATGGACACAGTCAAATTCTACAATAATTATATTTTGTTTGTTTTTACTCCTGAACTTCCTCCGATCATTTTCATGATGTCCATCCGGTTTGCTTCTATATGCCATATTTTTTCTAACTGTGCTCTTTCACAAAAGCTCTCAACCTATAACCTGTATACTTATTATGGACACAGTATGCTTTACATTAGTTATCTTGCTGCCACCACCATGCTTCACCATAGGGATGGTGCCAGGTTTCCTCCAGACGTGCATTTGGAAAAGTCAAGGGGTCTGAATACTTTCCAAATGCACTGTATACAGTGCCTTCGGAAACTATTCAGACCCCTTGACTTTTTCCACATTTAGTTATTCTAAAAAGGAATAAATAAAAAACCATCCTCATCAATCTACACACAATACCCCATAATGACGAAGCGAAAACAGCTTTTTAGAATGTTTTGCAAATGTATTAAAACTAAAAAACAGATACCTTATTTACATAAGTATTCAGACCCTTTGCTATGAGACTCGAAATGGAGGAAGTTGTGAGCAAAAACCAAGCCATGAGGTCGAAGGAATTGTCTGTAGATCTCCGAGACAGGATTGTGTCGAGGCACAGATCTGGGGAAGGGTACCAACAAATATCTGCAGCATTGAAGGTCCCCAAGAACACAGTGGCTTCCATCATTCTTAAATGGAAGAAGTTTGGAACCACCAAGACTCTTCCTAGAGCTGGCCGCCCGGCCAAACTGAGCAATCGGGGGAGAAGGGCCTTGGTCAGGGAGGTGACCAAGAACCCGATGGTCACTCTGACAGAGCTCCAGAGTTCCTCTGTGGAGATGGGAGAACCTTCCAGAAGGACAACTATCTCTGCAGCACTCCACTAATCAGGCCTTTATGGTAGAGTGGCCAGACGGAAGCCACTCCTCAGTAAAAGGCACATGACAGCCCGCTTGGAGTTTACCAAAAGGCACCTAAAGGACTCTCAGACCATGAGAAACAAGATTCTCTGGTCTGATGAAACCAAGATTAAATTATTTGGCCTGAATGCCAAGCGTCACGTCTGGAGGAAACCTGGCACCATCCCTACGGTGAAGCATGGTGATGGCAGCATCATGCTGCAGGGATGTTTTTCAGCGGCAGGGACTGGGAGACTAGCCAGGATCGAGGCATAGATTAACAGAGCAAAATACAACGAGATCCTTTATGAAAATCTGCTCCAGAGAGTAAAGGGTCTGAATACTTATGTAAATGTGATATTTCAGTAAAAAAAAATATATACATTTTTGCTTTGTCATTATGGGGTATTGTGTGTAGATTGATGAGGGATCTACATTTTAGAATAAGGATGTAACCTAACAAAATGTGGAAAAAGTCAAGGGGTCTGAATACAATGCACTAGTTTTGACCACAGCCATCCGAAAATGGCACCCTACTCCCTATACAAGGGATCATCAACTAGATTCAGCCACGGGACGATTTTTTCTTGAGTGGATGGTCAGGGGGCCGGAACATAATTACACATCATTTGTAGACTGCAAATTGATCGCAAGAATCCCAAACAGATATAACATTTGATTAAAACATAATAATTAAAACAAATAATAAAATAATAGTTTTAACAGTCTTTTATGTCCAAAAATGTATTTATTTTCAATATTTTTAAAATAATTTATATTTTTTTTGCTCAGAAAAGTGTGTGTGTGGGGGGGGGGGGGGGGGGGGGGGTGCAAAATAAAATCACCAGTGAGCTGCCAGTTGGGGAACCCTGCCCTATATAGTGCACTAGTTTTGACCAGAGTTGTCCTAAATTGTACCCTATTTGCTATATAGTGTTATATAATTCATGTAGTGTTGACCAGAGACCAAAAGGAATAGGGTGTGTGTCACTCACAGTTTGACGAGGGACTTTAAGCTCTTAAAGGTGTTGTTGGGGAGCTCAGTAATCCGGTTGTTGGACAGGTCTCTAAAAAAAACAGAGAGATAAAGAAGAGAGGAGGGAGAGAGAAAGAGGGAGAAAGAGAAAGAGAGGGAGAAAGAGAAAGAGAGAGAGAGAGAAAGAGAGAGAGAGAGAGAGAGAGAGAGAGAGAGAGAGAGAGAGAGAGAGAGAGAGAGAGGCAGAGAGTTTTACTATTTCATTTCAATAGTACACATTTTAAGCTACTGGGTTTCATCCAACGGGAATGTATAATTTTTCTCAGTTTACAACAGACGGACATGTCAGTGGGTCAGTCGGTTTACAACAGACGGACATGTCAGTGGGTCAGTCGGTTTACAACAGACGGACATGTCAGTGGGTCAGTCGGTTTACAACAGACGGACATGTCAGTGGGTCAGTCGGTTTACAACAGACGGACATGTCAGTGGGTCAGTCGGTTTACAACAGACGGACATGTCAGTGGGTCAGTCGGTTTACAACAGACGGACATGTCAGTGGGTCAGTCGGTTTACAACAGACGGACATGTCAGTGGGTCAGTCGGTTTACAACACACGGACATGTCAGTGGGTCAGTCGGTTTACAACAGACGGACATGTCAGTGGGTCAGTCGGTTTACAACAGACGGACATGTCAGTGGGTCAGTCGGTTTACAACAGACGGACATGTCAGTGGGTCAGTCGGTTTACAACAGACGGACATGTCAGTGGGTCAGTCGGTTTACAACAGACGGACATGTCAGTGGGTCAGTCGGTTTACAACAGACGGACATGTCAGTGGGTCAGTCGGTTTACAACAGACGGACATGTCAGTGGGTCAGATGGTACCCTTTTCTGTATATAATACTATATTTTACCAAGGCCCATAGAGCTCTGGTCAATAGTAGTGCACTACGAAGAGAACACGGTTCCATTGGGGACACAGGCAGAATGTCTGAATGAGGTACTAGTCTCTACTCACAGTTCTTCCAGCAGCTCCAGAGACTGAAAAGAGAACTCAGGAAGAGAGTGAATCCTATTGTCCATCAGGAGGCTGACAGGAGAGAGAATTACTACAGTTTAATGGTTTAATGGTTTCAGAGTTTTAATGGTTTCAACTACTTACTTATATCACACACACACACACACACACACACACACAGACACACACACACACACACACACACACACACTCAGAGAGTGTGTGTAGGAGTCACAACTGCGTAATGTTGAACCCAGACACAGAGAGGCAGAAGTACTACTTACCACACCTCCCCCATATCTATCCACACCTCCCCCATATCTAACCACACCTCCCCCATATCTAACCACACCTCCCCCATATCTAACCATACCTCCCCCATATCTAACCACACCTCCCCCATATCTAACCATACCTCCCCCATATCTAACCATACCTCCCCCATATCTATCCACACCTCCCCCATATCTAACCACACCTCCCCCATATCTAACCACACCTCCCCCATATCTAACCACACCTCCCCCATATCTAACCACACCTCCCCCCATATCTAACCACACCTCCCCCATATCTTACCACACCTCCCCCATATCTTACCACACCTCCCCCATATCTTATCACACCTCCCCCCATATCTAACCACACCTCCCCCATATCTAACCACACCTCCCCCCATATCTAACCACACCTCCCCCATATCTAACCACACCTCCCCCATATCTTACCACACCTCCCCCATATCTTACCACACCTCCCCCATATCTAACCACACCTCCCCCCATATCTAACCATACCTCCCCCATATCTAACCACACCTCCCCCCATATCTAACCACACCTCCCCCATATCTAACCACACCTCCCCCCATATCTAACCACACCTCCCCCCATATCTAACCACACCCCCCCATATCTAACCACACCCCCCCATATCTAACCATACCTCCCCCATATCTAACCACACCTCCCCCATATCTAACCACACCTCCCCCCATATCTAACCACACCTCCCCCATATCTAACCACACCTCCCCCATATCTTACCCACACCTCCCCCATATCTTACCACACCTCCCCCATATCTAACCACACCTCCCCCCATATCTAACCATACCTCCCCCATATCTAACCACACCTCCCCCCATATCTAACCACACCTCCCCCATATCTAACCACACCTCCCCCCATATCTAACCACACCTCCCCCCATATCTTACCACACCTCCCCCATATCTAACCACACCTCCCCCATATCTAACCACACCTCCCCCCATATCTAACCACACCTCCCCCATATCTTACCACACCTCCCCCATATCTTACCACACCTCCCCCATATCTTATCACACCTCCCCCCATATCTAACCACACCTCCCCCATATCTAACCACACCTCCCCCCATATCTAACCACACCTCCCCCATATCTAACCACACCTCCCCCATATCTTACCACACCTCCCCCATATCTTACCACACCTCCCCCATATCTAACCACACCTCCCCCCATATCTAACCATACCTCCCCCATATCTAACCACACCTCCCCCCATATCTAACCACACCTCCCCCATATCTAACCACACCTCCCCCCATATCTAACCACACCTCCCCCCATATCTAACCACACCCCCCCATATCTAACCACACCCCCCCATATCTAACCATACCTCCCCCATATCTAACCACACCTCCCCCATATCTAACCACACCTCCCCCCATATCTAACCACACCTCCCCCCATATCTAACCACACCTCCCCCATATCTAACCACACCTCCCCCATATCTAACCACACCTCCCCCATATCTAACCATACCTCCCCCATATCTAACCACACCTCCCCCCATATCTAACCACACCTCCCCCATATCTATCCACACCTCCCCCATATCTAACCATACCTCCCCCATATCTAACCACACCTCCCCCCATATCTTACCACACCTCCCCCATATCTAACCACACCTCCCCCATATCTAACCACACCTCCCCCCATATCTAACCATACCTCCCCCCATATCTAACCACACCTCCCCCCATATCTTACCACACCTCCCCCATATCTAACCACACCTCCCCCACATCTAACCATACCTCCCCCCATATCTAACCACACCTCCCCCCATATCTTACCACACCTCCCCCATATCTAACCACACCTCCCCCATATCTATCCACACCTCCCCCCATATCTAACCACACCTCCCCCATATCTAACCACACCTCCCCCCATATCTAACCACACCTCCCCCATATCTATCCACACCTCCCCCCATATCTAACCACACCTCCCCCATATCTATCCACACCTCCCCCCATATCTAACCACACCTCCCCCATATCTAACCACACCTCCCCCATATCTAACCATACCTCCCCCCATATCTAACCACACCTCCCCCATATCTAACCACACCTCCCCCCATATCTAACCACACCTCCCCCCATATCTAACCATACCTCCCCCCATATCTAACCACACCTCCCCCATATCTAACCACACCTCCCCCATATCTAACCACACCTCCCCCATATCTAACCACACCTCCCCCCATATCTAACCACACCTCCCCCCATATCTAACCACACCACCCCCCATATCTTACCACACTTCCCACCATATCTAACCACACCTCCCCCACATCTATTTCAGCCAAACCCGTTGCTGACAGGTGTATAAAAATCGAGCACACCGCCATGCAATCTCCATAGACAAACTTTGGCAGTAGAATGGCCCGTACTGAAGAGCTCAGTGACTTTCAACGTGGCACCGTTTATAGGATGTCACCTTTCCAACAAGTCGGTTCATAAAATGTCTGCCCTGCTAGAGCTGCCCTGGTCAACTGTAAGTGCTGTTATTGTGAAGTGGAAACGTCTAGGAGCAACAACGGCTCAGCCTCGAAGTGGTAGGCCACACAAGCTCACAGAACGGGACTGCCGAGTGCTGAAGCAAGCAGCGTGTAAAAATCGTCTGTCCTCGGTTGCAACACTCACTACAGAGTTCCAAACTGCCTCTGGAAGCAACGTCAGCGCAATAACTGTTTGTCAGGAGCTTCATGAAATGGGTTTCCATGGCCGAGCAGCCGCACACAAGCCTAAGATCACCATGCGCAATGCCAAGTGTCGGCTGAAGTGGTGTAAAGCTCGCCGCCATTGGACTCTGGAGCAGGACAAACACGTTCTCTGGAGTGATGAATCACGCTTCACCATCTGGCAGAATGGACAAACACCAAATTGAGACTCTGCATGCAGAATTCTGCAAAAACATCCTCACTGTACAACGTAAAACACCAAATAATGCATGAAGAGCTGAATTAGAACGATTTCCGCTAACTATCAAAATCCAGAAAAGAGCAATTAAATTCTACAACCACCTAAAAGGAAGTGATTCTCAAACCTTCCATAACAAAGCCTTCCCCTACAGAGAGATGAACCTGGAGAAGAGTACCCTAAGTAAGCTGGTCCTGGGGCTCTGTTCACAAACACAAACAGAGCCCACAGAGCCCCAGGACAGCAACATGATTAGACCCAACCAAATCATGAGAAAACAAAAAGATAATTACTTGACACATTGGAAAGAATGTACAAAAAAACAGAGCAAACTAGAATGCTATTTGGCCCTAAACAGAGAGTACACAGTGGCAGAATACCTGACCACTGTGACTGACCCAAAATTAAGGAAAGCTTTGACTATGTACAGACTCAGTGAGCATTGCTATTGAGAAAGGCCGCCGTAGGCAGACCTG
>NW_028157019.1:0-15000 GCF_964263955.1 Coregonus lavaretus | reverse complement strand
GAGAGAGAGAGAGAGAGGGGGAGAGAGAGAGAGAGAGAGAGAGAGAGAGAGAGGGAGGGAGAGAGAGACAGAGAGAGAGAGAGAGACAGAGAGAGAGAGAGGGAGAGGCTGTAGAAGAGAAGATTATACAGCAAATAGAGAGGTCACCAGGGTATGTAGCGGAACTGATTTCACAAGAGGTCTGCAGGTAATACAAACAGACACATCTCTGCAGAGATCTACTAATGTAGTTTACTGCTGTTTTAAAAACACGCCTGTGGGATACAGAGACAGATAATCCCAACAAACTAACTTTGTTTTAAAACTAAGCCAACACAGATATTCCAAAATAACTGTTTTAAAATCATGCCTGTAAGATACCAATACAGGGACTCCTAATAAATTAACATTGTGTCTATAGAGATTTTCCTATTAAACCATGCCCTGACAAACGGAAAAGAAAACAGCAAGATTCCCTTTGAGATACGTGTTTAATGACGTTGTAAAGTGATGTCTGTAGGATATTGTATCAGACGGGGACCTCAGGTTGTCTTAAAGAGAGATGCTGTAATACACCCAGAGGAAAGAAAGACGGGCTATGTTCTAGAAAAAGACAGATAGGAACTCAGATATTGATTCCTTCTTGATGAATAAATACAACAAAAATGTTTTTGTTGTTTCTCGGTAATACTAGCCACTTAGCAAACTTTAAGAAGTTAGCTTTTGCTAACTATCAAGGTTCCCAATCTCCCAACCTCATAACTAGCGATCAGTTAGAGTAGCTAACTACCTGCTGACTTTGGAAAAGGAAGCAATAACTAATAACTAAATGTACTGAATAAGATGCAAAGAAGCATATTTAGTTTCTTTAAAAAAAAAGAACTTCCAGTCAGGAGAACACAGAATCAAGATGTTATGCTGAGAAAAACACTTGGTTTAAATGTAATCTGGCACTTTATGATAATATCACGATGTTAAGTATATTAATTATGATGCCATGATATGTGCCTGTAGGTAGCTTAGTGGTTAAGAGCGTTGTGCCAGTAACCGAAAGGTCGCTGGATCTAATCCCCGAGCCGACTAGGTGAAAAATCTGTCGATGTGCTCTTGAGCAAGGCACTTAACCCTACTTGTTCCTGTAAGTTGCTCTGGATAAGAGCGTCTGCTAAATGACTAAAATGTAAATGTATGATCCCATGTGTTGTAATGTGGAGGTAATATCTTGGGCATGTTAGTGCACTATATTGAGATGTGATAACACCCTCATGAAAATGACAATTGAACAGGGAAGGAGTTATGCTTAACCCAGGTAGAATAATATACATCTTCTTGACATAGAAGAGGCATAATGATTGCAGGAAAAAAAGAGTTTGAGGTGTTTGAAAAATGTAAACCCCCCCCCCCCCCCCCCCATCATCATGTACTTTGTGCCCCCATCTAAAACAATGGGTGCATGATACCTTTATGTACAGACACATGCACACACTCACGTGCTGTAGAGACGCACGCACATCGGTACTTTGCACTTACAGCACTGTGAGCTTGCTGCAGGTCATCAGAGTGGAGTAGTTGATGGTTAAGATCTGTTCCCCTCAAATCCCTAGAGAGAGAGGGGAGAGAGAGAGGGGGGAGAAAGAGAGAGAGAGAGCAGGCGAGAGACAAAGGGAAGATAGAGAGAGTGAGAGAGGGGGATGAGAGAGAGAGGGGGGAGAAAGAGAGAAAGAGGGGGAGAGTGATAAAGAGGGGGGGAAGATTGAGAGAGAGAGGGGAAGATAGAGGGGGAGAGAGAGAGAGAGATGGAAGATAGAAATAGGGGGAGAGAGAGAGAGAGAGAGAGAGAGAGAGAGAGACAGAGAGAGAGAGAGAGAGAGAGACGAGAGAGAGAGAGAGAGAGAGAGAGAGAGAGAGAGAGAGAGAGAGAGAGAGGAGAGAGAGAGAGGGAGAGAGAGAGAGAGATGGAAGATAGAAATAGGTGAGAGAGAGAGAGAGAGAGAGACAGAGAGAGAGAGAGAGAGACAGAGAGAGAGAGAGAACATTGGTGTTCATTTTTACATCTCACACACACGGTCAGGCTGACCGCCTGCTAACACACTCCTTATCTTTGTCTGCAGCAGGATGCTCATCTACTACCTTAACACTGGAGAGATATATAGCTTTCTGTGTGTGTGTGTGTGTGTGTGTGTGTGTGTGTGTGTGTGTGTGTGTGTGTGATAATAACAATCACTTTACTGCAGAAGAAAATAACCTCTGTCTTTCTTTTTCTAAGGATGGGATGGGATGGGATGGATTAATGCTGACAGTCAAATGATTATGATAAAGAACTCCTGTGTACAGGATAGGATGGAATGATAGATGGACAGGTAGGATGGTTGGAAATGTAGATGGCATTGATGGATGGATGGGTGGTTGGATAAATAGATTGGATTGGATAGATAGGATGGTTGGAAATGTAGATGGCATTGATGGATGGATGGGTGGTTGGATAAATAGATTGGATTGGATAGATAGGATGGTTGGAAATGTAGATGGCATTGATGGATGGATGGGTGGTTGGATAAATAGATTGGATTGGATAGATAAATACAAATAAAATAAAATGTTATTGGTCGCATACACATATTTAGCTAATCTTATTGGTCACATATTTAGCTAAATGTTATTGCGGGTGTGGAAGAACTTGGCTGGCCTGCACAGAGCCCTGACCTCAACCCCATCGAACACCTTTGGGATGAACTGGAACGCCGACTGCGAGCCAGGCCTAATCGCCCAACATCAGTGCCCGACCTCACTAATGCTCTTGTGGCTGAATGGAAGCAAGTCCCTGCAGCAATGTTCCAACATCTAGTGGAAAGCCTTCCCCCCAGAAGAGTGGAGGCTGTTATAGCAGCAAAGGGGGGGACCAACTCCATATTAACGCCCATGATTTCGGAATAAGATGTTGGACAAGCAGATTCTGTCTCTTCGCAGCAAAATCTGCAGAGCTGAGATGGTTGTATCCCCCATATACATACAGTACCAGTCAAAAGTTTGGACACACCTACTCATTCCAGGGTTTTTCTTTATTTACTATTTTCTACATTGTAGAATAAGAGTGAAGACATCAAAACTATGAAACAACACATATGGAATCATGTAGTAACCAAAAAAGTGTTAAACAAATCAAAATTATTTTTTTATATTTGAGATTCTTCAAAGTAGCCACCCTTTGTCTTGATGACAGCTTTGCACACTCTTGGCATTCTCTCAACCAGCTTCATGAGGTAGTCACCTGGAATGCATTTCAATTAAGAGGTGTGCCTTTTTAAAAGTTAATTTGTGGAATTGTTTTCCTTCTTAATGCGTTTGAGCCAATAATTTATGTTGTGACAAGGTAGGGGTGGTATACAGAAGATAGCCCTATTTGGTAAAAGACCAAGTCCATATTATGGCAAGAACAGCTCAAATAAGCAAAGAGAAACGACAGTCCATCATTACTTTAAGACATGAATGTGAGTCAATCCGGAAAATCTCAAGAACTTTGAAAGTTTCTTCAAGTGCAGTCGCAAAAACCATCAAGCGCTATGATGAAACTGGCCGCCACAGGAAAATAAGACCCAGAGTTACCTCTGCTGCAGAGGATAAGTTCATTAGAGTTAACTGCACCTCAGGTTGCAGCCCAAATAAATGCTTCACAGAGTTGAAGTAACAACCACATCTCAACATCAACTGTTCAGAGGAGACTGCGTGAATCAGGCCTTCATGGTCGATTTGCAAAAAAGAAACCACTACTAAAGGACACCAATAAGAAGAAGAGACTTGCTTGGGCCAAGAAACACGAGCAATGGACATTAGACCGGTGGAAATCTGTACTTTGGTCTGATAAGTACAAATTTGAGATTTTTGGTTCCAACCGCCATGTCTTTGTGAGACGCAGAATAGGTGAACGGATGATCTCTGCATCTGTGGTTCCCACCATGAAGCATGGAGGAGGAGGTGTGATGGTGTGGGGGTGCTTTGCTGGTGACACTGTCTGTGATTTATTTAGAATTCAAGGCACACTTAACCAGCATGGCTACCAAAGCGTTCTGCAGCGAAATGCCATCCCATCTGGTTTGCACTTAGTGGGACTATCACTTGTTTTTCAACAGGACAATGAGCCAACACATCTCTAGGCTGTGTAAAGGCTATTTGATGGGGTTAGGATTTGGGCTAAATCAACTGATGCTGATGTAATTGTGTTTTCGGAAACCTGGCTCAGCAAGTCTATTTTTGATAAGGATATTTGTATAAGTGGTTACAATGTTTATCGTGCAGATCGGGTTAAGAAAGGTGGGGGTGTGGCTATATATGTAAAATCTAAATTCCATGTAAGTGTGGCAAAGTCTGAAACTATTTGTAAACAGTTGGAATTCCTTGCTTTGAATATTGAGGTTTCAAAGGGCCTCTCTATAACTGTGATTGGCTGTTATAGACCCCCCTCTGCTCTTGGTGATGCATTTTCTTCTTTGACGCACCTTATGTCTAAACTTCTTTACAGTGAAATGATCTTGATTGGTGATCTCAACTGGTGTTGGTTAAAGCCGGTGTCTGATGATTTAAAAATGTTTTGTAATTCTATGAATCTTACCCAGTTGATTAATTCACCCACTCGCCCAAATCTTAAATGCCCTGATAAATCTACCCTGATTGATTTGATATTGACAAATGTTCCACATAAATATTCTGCGGTTGGTGTTTTTTGTAATGATTTAAGTGACCATTGTGCTGTTGTTGCTGTTAGAAATACTAAGGTTCCAAAGACAAATCCACGTTTTATTCGTAAGAGAAATTTGAAGTGTTTTAATGAGCAGGCTTTCTTTCATGATTTGTTTTATTTTGACTGGAGCAAGATTGAGCTTATCCCTGATGTGGAAACTGCCTGGATATTCTTTCATGATGGTTTTTTCCAAATAGTAAACAAACATGCACCATTCCGCAGGTTCAGGGTTAAAGGGCGGGATAATCCATGGTTTTCTTCTGAGCTGTCTTGTATTATTCACGACCGTAATCTAGCCTGGGCTAAAGCAAGGAAATCTTGTTCTGATGCTGATTGGCTTATTTTTAGGCAGTTAAGAAACAAGTGTTCTTTTCTTCTCAGGAAGGCCAAGTCTGAATATTTTATGTCTGTTACCACTGATAACCTGAATGACCCTAGAAAGTTTTGGAATGCTATTAAGTCTATGTCTGGTAACAGTAATGTTAATGAATTACCGTCATGTGTTTTGAAGGACTCTGTTGCTATATATGACAAAACTGAAATGCTGAATTGTTTCAATGAGCACTTTGTATCTGGTAGGCTGTTTGATTCAGTGTCCTCTGTCTCTGTACAACCCTGTGTGGATGAACCAGTGTCCTCTGTCTCTGTACAACCCTGTGTGGATGAACCAGTGAGAGCTGGTCAAACTTTTAGTTTTCTGCCATTCTCAGTGCAGGTGGTACATAAAGCCCTGAAATCCTTAGATCAAAGAAAGCCTGCAGGTCCTGATCTTTTGGATCCCTGCTTTTTAAATCTGGCAGCTGATTTCATAGCTGAACCACTTACATATCTGTTCAATCTAACCCTGGAATGTAATGAAATTCCAAAGATCTGGAAATCAGCATTTGTCCTACCACTTTTAAAAGGGGGAGATCCAACTCTTTTAAATAATTATAGGCCAATCTCAAAGCTGTCACCCCTGGTGAAAATACTTGAAACCCTTGTAAGTGAACAGCTAAAATAGTTTTTATTTACTAACTCTATTTTATCAATGTATCAATCGGGCTTCAGGAAGAAGCATAGCACAATTACAGCAGCCATGAAGGTTTTAAATGATATCACTGAAGCCCTTGACAAAAAACAGCACTGTGTCTCACTTTTTATTGATCTCTCTAAGGCTTTTGATACAGTTGATCATGCTATACTAAGGCAGAGATTGTTGAGTGTAGGTCTTTCGGAGCATGCAGTTGCATGGTTTGCTAACTATCTGTCTGATAGAACTCAGTGCACTCAATTTGATGGGCTTATGTCTGTTAAATTGTCTGTCCTGAATGGTGTGCCCCAGGGCTCTGTACTTGGTCCTCTCTTATTCACTATTTATATTAATGATTTAGACAAAAATGTCCAAAATGCACAACTTCATTTTTATGCTGATGATACTGTTATTTACTGTTGTGCCTCATCTCTTACAAAAGCTTTCCAGAACTTGCAAACTGCTTTTTATACTGTTCAACATACCTTGTGTCAATTGAAGCTTATCCTCAATACTGACAAAACTAAACTAATGGTGTTTTCTAATGCAAGAAATAGACCTCTGAACCTTTCACCTGTTACTACCTGTCAGGGCAAGGAGATTGAGGTTGTAACCTCATATAAATATCTTGGAATTCTAATTGATGACGGCCTCTCTTTTAAATTGCATATTCAACAACTTACAAAAAAATTTAAGCTGAAATTGGGATTTTATTTTAGGAATAAGGCCTGTTTTTCTTTTGAAGCCAGAAGGAGGCTAGTATCAGCTACATTTATGCCTTTACTAGACTATGGGGATATTTTATATATGAATGCTTCCGCTCAGTGTTTGAGATCAATTGACACTCTTTATCATGGTACTTTGAGATTTATTTTAAACTGCAAAACCCTTACGCACCACTGTACTTTGTATACCAGGGTTGGCTGGCCTTCTCTAGTCACTCGTAGGCTCAGTCACTGGTATACTTTTATTTACAAAGCCATTTTGGGTTTACTACCTTTTTATTTGGGCATTTTTATTGTTCAGAAATGTGGTGGGTACTCTCTTCGTTCACTGGACTTTATCCTGCTAACTGTTCCAAATGTCCGAACTGAATTTGGTAAAAGGTATTTTATGTACTCTGCGCCATCGTCTTGGAACACCTTACAAAATAATTTTAAACTGGAAGAACTTGTCCCGATTGGTGTTTTTAAATCTCTGATGAAGGATTTTGAGGCTGATTCCCTGACCTGTCAATGTCTTTAATTTGCTGTTTTTGATATTGTTATACTCTTGTGAATTCATGAATGGTTTTTACTAGATTACTTGTAGTTTTTCATGTTGTCTGTCTGTAATTTTTTGTAATGACTTGGTGCTGCCTATCTTGGCCAGGACGCTCTTGAAAAAGAGATTTTAAATCTCAATGAGCCCTTCCTGGTTAAATAAAGGTTAAATAAAATAAAAATAAAAAATATTTGACCAAGACGGAGAGGGATGGAGTGCTGCATCAGATGACCTGGCTTCCACAATCACCCGACCTCAACCCAAGTGAGATGGTTTGGGATGAGTTGGACCGCAGAGTGAAGGAAAAGCAGCCAACAAGTGCTCAGCATATGTGGGAACTCCTTCAAGACTGTTGGAAAAGCCTTCCAGGTGAAGCTTGTTGAGAGAATGCCAAGAGTGTGCAAAGCTGTCATCAAGGCAAAGGGTGGCTACTTTGAAGAATCTCAAATATAAAATATATTTTGATTTGTTTAACACTTTTTTGGTTACTACATGATTCCATATGTGTTATTTCATAGTTTTGATGTCTTCACTCTTATTCTACAATGTAGAAAATAGTAAATAAAGAAAAACCCTGGAATGAGTAGGTGTGTCCAAACGTTTGACTGGTACTGTATATATATATATATATATATATATATATATATATATATATATATATACAGTGGTGTGAAAAAGTGTTTGCCCCCTTCCTGATTTATTATGTGTTTGCATGTTTGTCACACTTAAATGTTTCAGATCAAACAAATTTAAATATTAGTCAAAAGATAACACAAGTAAACACAAAATGCAGTTTTGAAATGAAGGTTATTATTATTATTAATGGAAAACAGAATCCAAACCCACATGGCCCCGTGTGAAAAAGTGTTTGCCCCCTACAACCTAATAACTGGTTGGGCCACCCTTAGCAGCAACAACTGCAATCAAGCGTTTGCGATAACTTGCAATGAGTCTTTTACAGCGCTGTGGAGACATTTTGGCCCACTGCATCTTTGCAGAATTGTTGTAATTCAGCCACATTGGAGGGTTTGAGCATGAACTGCCTTTTTAAGGTCATGCCACAGCATCTCAATAGGATTCAGGTCAGGACTTTGACTAGGCCACTCCAAAGTCTTCATTTTGTTTTTCTTCAGCCATTCAGAGGTGGACTTGCTGGTGTGTTTTGGATCATTGTCCTGCTGCAGAACCCAAGTTCGCTTCAGCTTGAGGTCACGAACAGATGGCCGGACATTCTCCTTCAGGATTTTTTGGTAGACAGCAGAATTCATGGTTCCATTTATCACAGCAAGTCTTACAGGTCCTGAAGCAGCAAAACAGGCCCAGACCATCACACTACCACCACCATATTTTACTGTTGGTATGATGTTCTTTTTCTGAAATGCGGTCTACTTTTACACCAGATGTAATGGGGGACACACCTTCCAAAATGTTCAACTTTTGTCTCATCAGTCCACAGAGTATTTTCCCAAAGGTCTTGGGGATCATCAATATGTTTTCTGGCAAAAATGAGACGAGCCTTAATGTTATTTTTGCTCAGCAGTGGTTTTCGTCTTGGAACTCTGCCATGCAGGCCATTTTTGCCCAGTCTCTTTCTTATGGTGGAGTAATGAACACTGACCTTAACTGAGGCAAGTGAGGCCTGCAGCTATTTGGATGTTGTTGTGGGGTCTTTTGTGACCTCTTGGATGAGTCGTCGCTGCGCTCTTGGGGTAATTTTGGTCGGCCGGCCACTCCTGGGAAGGTTCCCCACTGTTCCATGTTTTTGCCATTTGTGGATAATGGCTCTCACTGTGGTTCGCTGGAGTTAGAAATGGCTTTATAACCTTTTCCAGACTAATGGATCTCAATTACTTTCTTCTCATTTGTGGTCCTCTGTAGCTCAGCTGATAGAGCACGGCGCTTGTAACGCCAAGGTAGTGGGTTCGATCCCCGGGACCACCCATACACAAAAAAATGTATGCACGCATGACTGTAAGTCGCTTTGGATAAAAGCATCTGCTAAATATTATATTATTATTATTTGTTCCTGAATTTCTTTGGATCTCGGCATGATGTCTAGCTTTTGAGGATCTTTTGGTCTACTTCACTTTGTCAGGCAGGTCCTATTTAAGTGATTCCTTGATTGAGAACAGGTGTGGCAGTAATCAGGCCTGGGTGTGGCTAGAGGAATTGAACTCAGGTGTGATAAACCACAGTTGAGTTGTGTTATAACAGGGGGGGCAGACACTTTTTCACACAGGGCCATGTAGGTTTATATATATATGTGTGTGTATGTGTGATGGGATGTATAAAAATTATGGACAGGTGGACTCCAGTCAAGTTGTAGAAACATCTGAAGCATGATCAATGGAAACAGGATGCACCTGAGCTCAATTTTACATACAGTGCATTTGCAAAGTATTCTGACCCCTTGACTTTTTGCACATTTTGTTACTTTACTGCCTTATTCTAAAATTGATTAAATTTTAAATAAAATCCTCATCAATCTACACACAATACCCCATAATAACAAAGCGAAAACACGTTTTTAGATTTTTGTGTAAATTTATAAAAATAAAAAACAGAAATATCTTATTTACATAAGTATTCACCCCCTTTGCTATAAGACTCAAAATTTAGCTCAAGTGCATCCTGTTTCCATTGATCATCCTTGAGATGTTTCTACAACTTGATTGGAGTCCACCTGCGGTAAATTCAATTGATTGGACATGATTTGGAAAGGCACACACCTGTCTATATAAGGTCCCACAGTTGACAGTGCATGTCAGAGCAAAAACCAAGCTATGAGGTCGAAGGAATTGTCCGTAGAGCTCAGAGACAGGATTGTGTCGAGGTACAGATCTGGGGAAGGGTACCAAAACATTTCTGCAGCATTGAAGGTCCCCAAGAACACAGTGGCCTCCATCATTCTTAAATGGAATAAGTTTGGAACCACCAATAATCTTCCTAGAGCTGGCCGCCCGGCCAAACTGAGCAATCAGGTGAGAAGGGCCTTGGTCAGGGAGGTGACTAAGAACCCGATGGTCACTCTGACAGAGCTCCAGAGTTCCTCTGTGGAGATGAGAGAAACTTCCAGAAGGACAACCATCTCTGCAGCACTCCACCAATCAGGCCTTTATGGTAGAGTGGCCAGACGGAAGCCACTCCTCAGTAAAAAGGCACATGACAGCGCGCTTGGAGTTTGACAAAAGACACCTAAAGGACTCTCAGACCATGAGAAACAAGATTCTCTGGTCTGATGAAACCAAGATTGTCACGTCTGGAGGAAACCTGGGACCATGGTTAAATGTGGTGGTTCTTGCTTTCAGTTTTGCGCGAATGCTGCCATCTATCTACAGTTTCGGGTTTGGATAGGTTTTAATCTTCACAGTGGGAACAACATCCCCTGTACACTTCCTGATGAACTCAGTCACCGTGTCAGCGTATACGTCGACGTTATTCTCAGAGGCTACCTGGAACATGTCCCTGTCCACATGATCAAAACAATATTGGAGCGTGGATTCCGATTGGTCAGGCCAGTGTTGAACAGTCCTTACCACGGGTACTTCCTGTTTGAAATTCTGCCTATAGGAAGGGAGGATCAGGATGGAGGCGTGATCTTATTTGCCGAAGGGAGGGCGAGGGAGGGCTTTGTAGCCGTCCCGGCAGGGAGAAAGGATCCAAATTCAGGAAAGTCGTATTTCTGGTCGAAATGCTGGTGATTTACATCTGCTCTAATATCCAAAGTTCTTTCTGGCTATATGTAATAATGCAAAGGATGTTCTGAGCTAATAAGGTGAGAAATAACACACAAATAATAATACTGGGAAGTTGCTTAGTAACCAGAAACAGAGCGGCCATGTCTATCGGGCACATTTTGATGGATGGGGATAAGTAGATTCGGAGAGTACGACCCTGCCTTACACAGGAAGCGGCACAGGTCCTAATCCAGGCACTTGTCATCTCCCGTCTGGATTACTGCAACTCGCTGTTGGCTTGGCTCCCTGCCTGTGCCATTAAACCCCTACAACTCATCCAGAATGCCGCAGCCCGTCTGGTGTTCAACCTTCCCAAGTTCTCTCACGTCACCCCGCTCCTCTGCACACTCCACTGGCTTCCAGTTGAAGCTCGCATCTGCTACAAGACCATGGTGCTTGCCTACGGAGCTGTGAGGGGAACGGCACCTCCGTACCTTCAGGCTCTGATCAGTCCCTACACCCAAACGAGGGCACTGCGTTCATCCACCTCTGGCCTGCTGGCTCCCCTACCTCTGCGGAAGCATAGTTCCCGCTCAGCCCAGTCAAAACTGTTCGCTGCTCTGGCACCCCAATGGTGGAACAAGCTCCCTCACGACGCCAGTTTTGACCCCCCCCCCCCCCCCCCCAAAAAAATAAACATTGTAAAGTGGTTATCCCACTGGCTATAAGGTGAATGCACCTATTTGTAAGTCGCTCTGGATAAGAGCGTCTGCTAAATGACGTAAATGTAAATGTAGATGTGTAACTCACACCCAGCTGAGGTTAGGAGTGTGGTGACAGAGGCTGGGCTGGGGGATCTGCACGAGAGACGTATTCACCATGGAGCTGGGGAGAGAGGAATACACACACACACACACACATGGATGGAGGGACACACGTGCACACACACGCACACGGACGCAAAACCACGTAACCTCCTTAGGGAAGACACACAGCTGGAAGCCATATTTGGAGAGAACAGAAAACACAAAGACACACTCCTACACACTCAGAAAAAACGGGTTCCAAAAGTGTTCTTTGGCTGTCCCCATAGGAGAACCCTTTTTGGTTCCAGGGAGAACTCTTTTTTGGTTCTACATGGAACCCAAAAGGATTCTACGTGGAACCCAAAAGGATTCTACATGGAACCCAAAAGGATTCTACATGGAACCAAAAAGGCAGTGGTGTAAAGTAGTTTTTACTTACTTACATTTGGTAGGACACATTGTAATTTCCAACATTTGGAAGGACACATTATAATTTCCAACATTTGGAAGGACACATTATAATTTCCAACATTTGGAAGGACACATTGTAATTTCCAACATTTGGTAGGCCACATTGTAATTTCCAACATTGGGTAGGACACATTGTAATTTCCAACATTTGGTAGGACACATTATAATTGCCGACATTTGTCAACTATAGTTAGATACATGAAGCTTCTCTTCTGCAGGGGTGTAAAGTACTTAAGTAAAAATAGTTTAAAGTACTACTTAAGTAGTTTTATGGGGTATATGTACTTTAATTTACTATTTATATTTTTGACAATTTTACTCCACTACATTCCTAAAGAAAATAATGTACTTTTTACTCCATACATTTTCCCTGACAGCCAAAAGTACTCGTAACATTTTGAATGCTTAGCAGGACAGGAAAATGGTCCATTCATGTACTTATTAAGAGAACATCCCTGGTCATCTCACTAAACACACATGCTTCATTTGTAAATGGTGTCTGAGTGTTGCAGTTACATTATGTCTGAGTGTTGGAGTGTGCCCCTGGCTATCCATAAATAAAAGAAAACAAGCAAATGGTGCCGTCTGGTTTGCTTAATATAAGGAATTTGAAATTATTTATACTTTTACTTTTGATACTTAAGTATATTTTAGCAATTGCATTTACTTTTTATACTTAAGTATATTTAAAACCATATACTTTTACACGTTTACTCAAGTAGTATTTTACTGGGTTAAATGTCTTACTCACGTCGGCCACGGAGAGCTAAGGCATCTTTACTTTTACTCAAGAATGACAACTGGGTACATTTTCCACCACTGCAAAAAGGATTCATCAAAGAGTTCTCCTATTGGGAAGAAGAACCCTTTTAGGTTCTAGATAGCACGTTTTTTAAAAGTGTGTACTGGGGTGCTGCCTCGGCAAGACTATAGGGATTGTTATGTAAATAATGAAGTTCAACTTGTCAAACTTCTGTTAATCGGTGTACAGTACAGTACACAAAGCTCTCACAGACTCATGTCAGAATTAGACATTCCTCCATGTTTCTCAAACGTCTAAGTTCGAAGTTGTTCCAAACGTCACATTTTGAAGTGTTTAAGGTTTAGTTTAGGCATTAAGTCTGAATGGTTAAGGTTAGGCATTAAGTCTGAAAGATTAAGGTCAGACATTAAGTCTGAATGGTTAAGGTTAGGCATTAAGTCTGAATGGTTAAGGTTAGGCATTAAGTCTGAATGGTTAAGGTTAGGCATTACGTCTGAAAGGTTAAGGTTAGGCATTAAGTCTGAATGGTTAAGGTTAGGCATTAAGTCTGAATGGTTAAGGTTAGGCATTAAGTCTGAATGGTTAAGGTTAGGCATTAAGTCTGAATGGATAAGGTTAGACATTAAGTCACGCCAATGCTAATTCCTTCAGCTTCTCAAAAGTACTCTCTCTCTCTCTCTCTCTCTCTCATTGCTACGCTGACGATACACAACTAATCTTCTCCTTTCCCCCTTCTGATAACCAGGTGGCGAATCGCATCTCTGCATGTCTGGCAGACATATCAGTATGGATGACGGATCACCACCTCAAGCTGAACCCTGGCAAGACGGAGCTGCTCTTCCTCCCGGGGAAGGACTGCCCGTTCCATGATCTCGGCATCACGGTTGACAACTCCGCTGTGTCCTCCTCCCAGAGTGCGAAGAGCCTACGCGTGACCCTGGACAACACCCTGTCGTTCTCCGCCAACATCAAGGCGGTGACCCGCTCCTGCAGGTTCATGCTCTACAACATTCGGAGAGTACGACCCTGCCTTACACAGGAAGCGGCACAGGTCCTAATCCAGGCACTTGTCATCTCCCGTCTGGACTACTGCAACTCGCTGTTGGCTGGCCTCCCTGCCTGTGCCATTAAACCCCTACAACTCATCCAGAATGCCGCAGCCCGTCTGGTGTTCAACCTTCCCAAGTTCTCTCATGTCACCCCCCTCCTCCGCACACTCCACTGGCTTCCAGTTGAAGCTCGCATCCGCTACAAGACCATGGTGCTTGCCTATGGAGCAGTGAGGGGAACGGCACCTCTGTACCTTCGGGCTCTGATCAGTCCCTACACCCAAACGAGGGCATTGCGTTCATCCACCTCTGGCCTGCTGGCTCCCCTTCCTCTGCGGAAGCATAGTTCCCGCTCAGCCCAGTCAAAACTGTTCGCTGCTCTGGCACCCCAATGGTGGAACAAGCTCCCTCACGACGCCAGGACAGCGGAGTCACTCACCACCTTCCGGAGGCATTTGAAACCCCACCTCTTTAAGGAATACCTGGGATAGGATAAAGTAATCCTTCTACCCCCCCCCCCCCCCCCCCAAAATTGTCAAGTGGTTATCCCACTGGCTATAGGGTGAACGCACCAATTGGTGAGTCGCTCTGGATAAGAGCGTCTGCTAAATGACGTAAATGTGCCCTTGAGCAAGGCACTTAACCCTAATTGCTCCTGTAAGTCGCTCTGGATAAGAGCGTCTGCTAAATGACTAAAATGTAAATGTAAATGTACTCTCAGCTAATAGAGAATAGTTATTTTGGTAACATTTTATTTGGATAGTCCATCTGTAGATGCTCTACAGACTATCAGTAACATTTCAACTTATCTACTAACCCTAACCTTAACCCTTATCTACTAACCCTAACCTTAACCCTTATCCTAACCCTAAACTTAACCCTTATCCTAAACCTAAACCTAACCGTAACCTTAGCAAGCAGTTGCTTATCAACAGATATTCAGTTGCTTATTAACAGATAGTCTTTTCTTTCACTATGTTTGTCTCTCTACCTTTTATATTTTCTCTCTCTGTCTCTGTCTCTCTCTCTCTCTCTCTCTCTCTCTCTCTCTCTCTCTCTCTCTCTCTCTCTCTCTCTCTCTCTCTCTCTCTGTCTCTCTCTCTCTCTCTCTGTCTCTCTCTCTCTCTCTGTCTCTCTCTCTCTCTCTCTCCCCATCTCTCCCCATCTCTCCCTTCTCTCTCCCTCTCTCTCTCTGTCTCTCTCTCTCTCTCCTCTCTCTCTCTCTCTCTCTCTCTCTCTGTCTCT
>NW_028157020.1:0-21974 GCF_964263955.1 Coregonus lavaretus | reverse complement strand
CTCCCTCCCTAGAAATCTGGCTACTATCAACCAAAAATAAAGCCTTCTTTAAACCTAATCCCCCAACCTGCTGTAATACAAGACCTGCAACCCCTCTCCAAACCACATTTTCCGGTCCATAAAGCAACCTTTGAATAAACTGAAACTGGAAAGCAGCAGCCCTACTAGCAAGATGTACAATACCTTGTCCCCCCTCCTCTTTTGACAAATACAAAACACTTTGTGGAACCCAATGATATTTATCCCAAAATAAATCTACAATAATCGCCTGTATCTTAGCCGGAAGGCCAGATGGTGGCTCTAAAACGGACAACCGATGCCACAAAGCAGAGGAAACACATTGTTAACTATAATAGTGCGCCCCCTATGTGACATACGAGATAACAACCAACGCCATCTCCTCATCCTCCCATCCACCATTTCAACCACCCCAATCCAATTTTCTTCTATTGTCCCCTCATCTCCTAGGTACACTCCAAGATACTTAAAACCTCCCTTACACCATTCCAGCCCCCCTGGCAAAGCCATAACCCCTCCAGACCATTCTCCAATCTGTAAAGCACAACTCTTTTCCCAGTTTGCATTTTCAGAGGATATTCCCCTAAAACGATCAACCATTAGACTCAAACTATCTACCTCCGCTTGATTTTTCACTAAAATACCTACATCACCAGCATAGGCTGAAAGATGAATAGGAGGAATATCCTCTGAAAGGTACACTCCTTCAATGCAACTTCTAATTCTATTTAGTAGTGGCTCTATAGCAATGGCATATAACATTCCCGACAAAGAACATCCCTGCCTAATACCTCTACACACTTTAAAAGGAGCACTCAAGCCACTGTTAACTTTCAATACACTTTCAATGTCACCATATATCACCCTTATCATAGCAATAAAAACAGAGCTGAAACCAAACGCCTCAAAAGTGTCCCATAAGTATTGATGTTCAACTCGGTCAAATGCCTTTTGCTGATCAATTGAAATTAGACCAGCATCCAACCCAATAGCCCTAGAGGCGTCCAAAAAATCCAGAATCTGAGAAATGTTATCCCCTATCTGCCTGCCGGGAACACAGTAGGACTGGTCCGTATGTATGATTTGCCCCATCACCTCCCTCACCCTGTTGGACAAAGCCTTTGACAGGATCTTATAATCAGTGCACAATAAAGCCACCGGCCTCCAGTTCTTCACCTCCCTAGGGTCACCCTTTTTTGGCAGTAGGGTGAGGACAGCCCTTCTGCAGCTTATCATTCACATTTACATTTAAGTCATTTAGCAGACGCTCTTATCCAGAGCGACTTACAAATTGGTGCAGTAGTAACCCTCCGGTTAAACTATCATTAACTACTGCTAGCCAATCCTCTCCTAACATAGCCCAAAAATACTTTAAAAAGTCAACGGGAAGCCCATCAATGCCTCGTGCCCTTCCATTCCCATGCCTTTTAATGCAGTGTATAGCTCCTGCAAAGACAATGGTTGCTCTAGCTCAACCTGAGCTTCTGCAGCCACCTGTGGGGGCCCATCAAGGAACTGCTGTGTCACTGTTTTATCCTCTTTGTACTCACACTTGTAGAGATCAGCATAGAACTCTACTGCCCTCTTTCTAATTTCACTAGGGCTCGTGAGCTCCTGTCCAACAGCTGATTTGAGACAATTGATAATTATTCTTTGTCCATTCTTTTTCTCTAAACCAAAGAAAAATTGGGATGAGGCATCCATTTCAGATATTCCCTGAAACGTACTTCTCACCAATGCCCCCTGTGCTCTGATACCCAGCAGGTCTGCCAATGCAGCTTTTTTCCTCTTGAGGGCCAGAGTATGGCCTCGATCTCCTGTGGTCTCAACCAACGTCTGGAGTTCCACTATGTCAGACTCTAGGGCTTTCATTGATCTGGTGATGTCTTTGGTGACATTCCTCATGTATTGATTACAGAATTGTTGAATCTAGATTTTCCCTATATCCCACCACTGTTGAAGGGATATAAAACTGGCCTTTTGAGACCTCCACCTCTCCCAGAAAAAACTAAAACATTTCCTGAAGTGAGCATCACTCAATAAAGTTATATTAAAATGCCAGTATGCGCTTTTGGGTTTTACAGCGTTAATGAACACCACCTCTGTTATTAAACAATGATCAGAAAATCCCACTGGGGTTATCACACTTGATTTACAGACCTGAGAATGATGCTCAAAACAATAAAACCTATCTAACCTGGCCATAGAGATGGTGTTCTCTCTCACATGGGTCCAGGTGTACTGTCTCGTGCCTCCATGTTGACTCAGCCAAATATCACACAGTTCATGTGTTACAATGAGGAGTTTTTTAAAAGTCCTTGAGGCTATATGAGGTTCTTTGTGATTTCTATCTAAATCACTGACTGTGCTGTTAAAATCCCCAGCAATAAATAGATCATCTTCAGTATTACATTTCTCAATGGTATTTGATAATGTCTCTAAAAAACATACCCTCCTAACTGCCACCACTGGGGCATATACATTTATCAGACACATAGTGATGTTTTCATACCTCGCTCTAACTTTTAATAACCTCCCCTCAACTACGTCTTTAACCTCATATGACAAAGGCAAAAACCCTTTTGAAAACAAGATGGCCACACCCCCACTTTTTGAGTTTTTATGACTACACACCACTGTCCATTTTCCATATTACTATGCGTTTCTTGTAGAAAACCTATGTCACTTCCCTTTCCCCTAATTAACTCATACACTACAGCTATGTTTTTAACGTCTCTCGCACCATTTACGTTTAAAGTAGAAATCTTAAAACTGCTCATGGATTTTTTTTAAAGTACAGAGGAAGATCCAGAAACCACATCTATTTACAGAGTTAAGGCTGCGACTGAACTCTTTCATTTTCTTTAGAATTTACATCACTTATCACTCTCATGACCACTTTATTGAGTCTAGCGATTTCAAGGCTTGTCAAACATCCCCCTGTTATTTTTGACATCAGAAACTTTGCTGATTCAATAAACAATTCACTTTCAGGAAAAAAATGTGTTACATTATAATCCTGCATATATTTCTTCCCTTTTGTCAACTTCAGAAATTGACGTACCTTCTCAATCCCATACCTCCCTTCAACCCAATTTTTCTCGCTATTGTGTTGTGACGCGTCAGATGACTCAGTCTCGCTATCCTCCCCAGAAGAAAACTCCACCATCTCTACAACCTGTTTATCCTCAACTGATTTATCAATCTCTACCTTTCTCTTAGAATTAGACCCTTCACCACCCCTTAAATTCTTCCTCTTACTCCTCGGTACTTTGAAAACAGCTGCTTCCTTTTCCATTATTTCAATCTCCTCTTGACCTCCAATTTCATTTTCCAGCACCACCTCAGCGACCGCAGTCGCAATCTCACCGACTGTTTCCTCTCCCTCTTTGTTCTGATCTACCATAATTGCCTCCGTAGCCACACTGCTTTCCTTTCTTACTTTTCCAACCACATCTGCCCACCTTCTCCCTTCCCCTGCACCCTTAGAATGTTCATCCCTTCGCGGTGGTGCATTAGCTGCACCAGCACTAGAGCTGCTACCGGGCTCTGCGCGCTCGTTCTCGGGACAATAATGTACTAAATGCCCCTCTCTTCCACAGCCAAAGCATTTCATTGATTCAGTAGAAGCGTAGAAGACATAATCAAATCCATCAATCTTAAAACTGAATGCTAAATTCAGTTTGTCAGTGTCCTTCTTTAAAATCATATGAGACACACGACATGTTTCAGCAAAGGAGATTTGCATCCAAAAAGAACCTTCTTTATTGTAGATACAAGTTGACCATGACGAGATAACTCTCGCTCCAACACTTCATCTCTAACAATGGTGGCGCGTTAGAAAGTATAACTGTCACGCCCTGACCTTGAGAGCCCTGTTATATTATATCTAGTTAGTTTGGTCAGGGTGTGAATGCTAGTTGTTCTAGGTTATATATTTATATGTTGGCCGGGTGTGGTTCCCAATCAGAGGCAGCTGTCGATCGTTGTCTCTGATAGGGGATCATACTTAGGCAGCCATTTTGCCTACCTATGTTGTGGGATCTTGTTTCTGTTTAGTCTTGTTGCTGTTAGCCTTTAGAACTTCACGTTCAGTTGCTTTTGTTATTTTTTCAAGTGTTTATTTAATCAATTTAACATGTACGCATACCATGCTGCACCTTGGTCCGATCCTTTATACAACGTCCGTGACAATAACTTTCTTCACCTCTTCCAACCCTCTCAAATCCAGAAATAACACCTTTCTTTCTGACTCTGTGATATTGGGTGTAATCCCTAGTCTTGGAAATGAGACGTTTTGATCTTGTACCTTCTTCTTGTGGCTATTAAGCATACCCCACAACCAGCCCGACCCGCTGGTTGTGCCCTCGAGAAAAACAACCTCAACCATCCCACCACTCCTATATGTGCTTAGTGATAGTTAGACAAGATAACCTTAAAACAACTAAACTAATCAATATATATACACACACCGAAACCCAATAGAGTGAAAATAATTCCTGTCGCTCTCACAATCACTCCTGCTTCATGACTCACTCCCTGCATGCACTCCGACGAGAGAGAGAGAGCGAGAGAGAGAGGGCGAGAGAGAGAGAACTTCCTGTTAGCAGCAGACAGTGAGACTAACTCGTGCCACATCAACTCCACTAAGAGGATATTGGGCCCATATGACCAGCTGACATATTCCAACAGCACACTTTTTTTCTTTCTCTTTCATTCTTTCCATCCAGAGAGAAGAGGAGAGGGGGAGGGGCTGCGGAATACGCTGACACAGCCTAATGAAAGAACACATCAGGAGATACAGTAGTAAGTTTCCACTGGTGTCTGGGAGGGTGTGTATGTGTGTGTGTGTGTTTTGAGGTGGTCGGGTTAGGATCAGGACAAGGAGTTGAGTTGGCATGCTGGTTTTGAAAGTAGGTCACATGACCATCAAGTCAGATTCCTATTGGCTCCCAGGTAATAGAATCTCTGCTTTCTCTCATCTTTCTCAAGTTTTCCGGAGAGTTTTCTAAACATGAACCGCAAATCAGACTCAAACCTGAATTTCCCTGTGCTCTATCCCCATGCCAAATGCATTTTCCAGAAGAAATTAGAAACAGACATCACTTTCTTCCTCTCTTAAAAATATAAATAGATACCATGAGTTCCCACTGATGTCTGTGTGCCTGCCTCTCTCCCTCTCTCCCTATCTCACTCTCTGTCTCCCTCCCTCTCTCTCCCTCTCTCTCTCCCTCTCCCTCTCCTCTCCACCTCTCTATCTCTCTCCACCCTCTCTTCTCTCTCTCTCTCTCTCTCACTCCCCCCCCTCTCTCTCCCTCTCCCTCACTCTCCTCCCTCTCCCTCCCTCCCTCTCTCCCTCTCCCTCTCCCTCTCCCCCTCTCTCTCCCTCTCTCTTTCTCTCCCTCTCCCTCTCCCTCTCCCTCTCCCTCTCTCTCTCCACCTCTCTCTCTCTCTCTCTCTCTCGCTCTCCCCCCTCTCTCTCTCTCTCTCGCTCGCTCTCACCCCTCTCTCCCTCTCTCTCTCTCTCCCTCTCTCTCTCCCTCTCTCTCTGTGTGGGAGTATGTATGCAGCTCATTCTCTCCCCTGATTGGATTATGTGCTCAGAGATCAGAGGCCTGAAGTCCTTCAAGTGCCAGCCCCACGGACACACACGCACACACACACACACACGCACACACACATGCACATGCACACGCACGCACACACACACACATAAACACACACACACACGACTCCCACTTCGGAGCCTGTGCACTATGGGGGGTCCATATTATATAACAATCACCCACACACATAAACAACCGGTGTTTGAACTGTGTGTACGTGTAACTGTGTGTGTGTGTAGCTGTGTGTGTGTGTATCTGTGTGTGTGTGTGTTTCAGATTCATGATAATAAGGAAGCTCCACTGTGTACACATTTTGGCGTAGGAGTCAAATGAGATCAGCCCAGAGGAACGAATGAGCAACCCTAGAATAAAGTCTATGTCGTGTGTATGTGTGTATGAGTGTGTGTGTGTGTGTGTGTGTGTGTGTTGTCTATCTGTACCCACGTGCACTCAGAACCTCTTGACTGAAGAATTAGCTCTTGTTGGTTGCTCAATGCAGGCTCCCATACTGGAGAAAGTATGGCCTCAAAAAAATAAAAGAAACAACTCCAACAAGTGGAAGCCAAATGTTCCTTGTCCTTCAGTAGTATAACTCACCTCTATCCTCTGCAAGCTGCTTCAGCATAACAAGGACAACTTCTTACAGTAGGTCTCCTCCGATCAATGCTACGGGTCGCTGGGAGTTAATCAATGAGCTCTCTCTCTCTCTCTCTCTCTCTCTCTCTCTCTCTCTCTCTCTCTCTCTCTCTCTCTCTCTCTCTCTCTCTCTCTCTCTCTCTCATTGATCTGTGGATGTGATGAGGAGCAGAGAGAGCAGAGTGGTTCTCTACAGGGATAAAGAGGATAGATCTACTCCCTGTGGGATCCTCAATGATCTAAGGATAGAGAGAAAGGACTCACAGAGAATAACAGGTTTATTAATCAGGGTGGTCTCACCCCACTGGAGCAAAAACACACACTCACAAACACACACACACGTACACATGCACGAATGCACACACACAAACACACACACACACACACACACACACACACACACACACACACACACACACACACACCACCGACAGCTACCAATATGCTGTAGATCTGCACACAATGTTCGACACCTAGCCAGTAGCTTGCTAACTCTGTTCATTCATTCAACGTGAGTAGCTAAGTTACATTGTTGCTTAATTAGCTTAGCATGTTGCTGCTAGCTTGCTACATTTTACCATTTGTCAAGAGACCAGTTGTATCTTAGAGATACAGTGAGATAAAAAAGTATTTGATCCCATGCTGATTTTGTACGTTTGCACACTGACAAAGACATGATCAGTCTATCATTTTAATGGTAGGTTTATTTGAACAGTGAGAGACAGAATAACAACAAAAAAATCCAGAAAAACGCATGTCAAAAATGTTATAAATTCATTTGCATTTTAATGAGGGAAATAGGTATTTGACCCCTCTGCAAAACATGACTTAGTACTTGGTGGCAAAACCCTTGTTGGAAATCACAGAGGTCAGACGTTTCTTGTAGTTGGCCACCAGGTTTGCACACATCTCAGGAGGGATTTTGGCCCACTCCTCTTTGCAGATCTTCTCCAAGTCATTAAGATTTCGAGGCTGACGTTTGGCAACTCAAACCTTCAGCTCCCTCCACAGATATTCTATGGGATTAAGGTATGGAGACTGGCTAGGCCACTCCAGGACCTTAATGTGCTTCTTCTTGAGCCACTCCTTTGTTGCCTTGGCAGTGTGTTTTGGGTCATTGTCATGCTGGAATACCCATCCACAACCCATTTTCAATGCCCTGGATGAGGGAAGGAGGTTCTCACACAAGATTTGACGGTACATGGTGCCGTCCATCGTCCCTTTGATGCGGTGAAGTTGTTCTGTCCCCATAGCAGAAAAACACCCCCAAAGCATAATGTTTCCACCTCCATGTTTGATGGAGGGGATGGTGTTCTTGGGGTCATATGCAGGATTCCTCCTCCTCCAAACACGGCGAGTTGAGTTGATGCCAAAGAGCTCGATTTTGGTCTCATCTGACCACAACACTTTCACCCAGTTCTCCTCTGAATCATTCAGATGTTCATTGGCAAACTTCAGACGGGCCTGTATATGTGCTTTCTTGAGCAGGGGGACCTTGCGGCCGCTGCAGGATTTCAGTCCTTCACGGCGTAGTGTGTTACCAATTGTTTTCTTGGTGACTATGGTCCCAGCTGCCTTGAGATCAATGACAAGATCCTCCTGTGTAGTTCTGGGCTGATTCCTCACCGTTCTCATGATCATTGCAACTCCACGAGGTGAGATCTTGCATGGAGCCCCAGGCCGAGGGAGATAGACAGTTATTTTGTGTTTCTTCCATTTGCGAATAATCGCACCAACTGTTGTCACCTTCTCACCAAGCTGCTTGGCGATGGTCTTGTAGCCCATTCCAGCCTTGTGTAGGTCTACAATCTTGTCCCTGACATCCTTGGAGAGCTCTTTGGTCTTGGCCATGGTGTAGAGTTTGGAATCTGATTGATTGATTGCTTCAGTGGACAGGTGTCTTTTATACAGGTAACAAACTGAGATTAGGAGCACTCCCTTTAAGAGTATGCTCCTAATCTCAGCTCGTTACCTGTATAAAAGACACCTGGGAGCCAGAAATCTTTCTGATTGAGAGGGGGTGAAATACTTATTTCCCTCATTAAAATGCAAATCAATTTATAACATTTTTGACATGCGTTTTTCTGGATTTTTTTGTTGTTATTCTGTCTCTCACTGTTCAAATAAACCTACCATTAAAATTATAGACTGATCATTTCTTTGTCAGTGGCAAACGTCCAAAATCAGCAGGGGATCAAATGCTTTTTTCCCCTTACTGTATTATCACATTTGTATGACTACTGTAACACAATAATTATTTCAAAACGTTACAACTTGTAACTCAAAGTGCTTTTTACAAGATTCTCAGTTCATATTTTTAAAAGTTGTGCATCTGTTAAACTCCGCCCATTGACCTTTCAGAAACCAATCAGATTCTTTCTACCCTTAGAACAAAGTTGACTACACTTTATGTAAATCGTGTGTTGGCAGTGTGTTGGCAGTGTGTTGGCAGTGTGTTGTGTGTGTTTACTCTTTCCCACGTCAGTAGTTACCTCTGCTCTCCCCTGTAGTGTTAATATATTCCTCTACTGCTAGCTTTGCTCTCCCCTGTAGTGTTAATATATTCCTCTACTGCTAGCTTTGCTCTCCCCTGTAGTGTTAATATATACCTCTACTGCTAGCTTTGCTCTCCCCTGTAGCGTTAATGTATTCCTCTACTGCTAGCTTTGCTCTCCCCTGTAGTGTTAATATATACCTCTACTGCTAGCTTTGCTCTCCCCTGTAGCGTTAATGTACAGTGGGGCAAAAAAGTATTTAGTCAGCCACCAATTGTGCAAGTTCTCCCACTTAAAAAGATGAGAGAGGCCTGTAATTTTCATCATAGGTACACGTCAACTATGAAAGACAAAATGAGAAAAAACAATCCAGAAAATCACATTATAGGATTTTTAATTAATTTATTTGCAAATTATGGTGGAAAATAAGTATTTGGTCAATAACAAAAGTTTTGTCAATACTTTGTTATATACCCTTTGTTGGCAATGACACAGGTCAAACGTTTTCTGTAAGTCTTCACAAGGTTTTCACACACTGTTGCTGGTATTTTGGCCCATTCCTCCATGCAGATCTCCTCTGGAGCAGTGATGTTTTGGGGCTGTCGCTGGGCAACACGGACTTTCAACTCCCTCCAAAGATTTTCTATGGGGTTGAGATCTGGAGAGTGGCTAGGCCACTCCAGGACCTTGAAATGCTTCTTACGAAGCCACTCCTTCGTTGCCCGGGCGGTGTGTTTGGGATCATTGTCATGCTGAAAGACCCAGCCACGTTTCATCTTCAATGCCCTTGCTGATGGAAGGAGGTTTTCACTCAAAATCTCACGATACATGGCCCCATTCATTCTTTCCTTTACACGGATCAGTCGTCCTGGTCCCTTTGCAGAAAAACAGCCCCAAAGCATGATGTTTCCACCCCCATGCTTCACAGTAGGTATGGTGTTCTTTGGATGCAACTCAGCATTCTTTGTCCTCCAAACACGACGAGTTGAGTTTTTACCACATAAAATATTTTGGTTTCATCTGATCATATGACATTCTCCCAATCCTCTTCTGGATCATCCAAATGCACTCTAGCAAACTTCAGACGGGCCTGGACATGTACTGGCTTAAGCAGGGGGACACGTCTGGCACTGCAGGATTTGAGTCCCTGGCGGCGTAGTGTGTTACTGATGGTAGGCTTTGTTACTTTGGTCCCAGCTCTCTGCAGGTCATTCACTAGGTCCCCCCGTGTGGTTCTGATATTTTTGCTCACCGTTCTTGTGATCAATTTGACCCCACGGGGTGAGATCTTGCGTGGAGCCCCAGATCGAGGGAGATTATCAGTGGTCTTGTATGTCTTCCATTTCCTAATAATTGCTCCCACAGTTGATTTCTTCAAACCAAGCTGCTTACCTATTGCAGATTCAGTCTTCCCAGCCTGGTGCAGGTCTACAATTTTGTTTCTGGTGTCCTTTGACAGCTCTTTGGTCTTGGCCATAGTGGAGTTTGGAGTGTGACTGTTTGAGGTTGTGGACAGGTGTCTTTTATACTGATAACAAGTTCAAACAAGTGCCATTAATACAGGTAACGAGTGGAGGACAGAGGAGCCTCTTAAAGAAGAAGTTACAGGTCTGTGAGAGCCAGAAATTTTGCTTGTTTGTAGGTGACCAAATACTTATTTTCCACTATAATTTGCAAATAAATTCATTAAAAATCGTACAAGGTGATTTTCTGGATTTTTTTTCTCAATTTGTCTGTCATAGTTGACGTGTACCTATGATGAAAATTACAGGCCTCTCTCATCTTTTTAAGTGGGAGAACTTGCACAATTGGTGGCTGACTAAATACTTTTTTTCCCCACTGTATACCTCTACTGCTAGCTTTGCTCTCCCCTGTAGTGTTAATATATTCCTCTACTGCTAGCTTTGCTCTCCCCTGTAGTGTTAATATATTCCTCTACTGCTAACTTTGCTCTCCCCTGTAGCGTTAATGTATTCCTCTACTGCTAGCTTTGCTCTCCCCTGTAGTGTTAATATATACCTCTACTGCTAGCTTTGCTCTCCCCTGTAGTGTTAATATATTCCTCTACTGCTAGCTTTGCTCTCCCCTGTAGTGTTAATATATTCCTCTACTGCTAACTTTGCTCTCCCCTGTAGCGTTAATGTATACCTCTACTGCTAGCTTTGCTCTCCCCTGTAGTGTTAATATATTCATCTACTGCTAGCGTTGCTCTCCCCTGTAGTGTTAATATATTCCTCTACTGCTAGCTTTGCTCTCCCCTGTAGTGTTAATATATTCATCTACTGCTAGCTTTGCTCCTCCCTGTAGTGTTAATATGTTCCTCTACTGCTAGCTTTGCTCTCCCCTGTAGTGTTAATATATTCCTCTACTGCTAGCTTTGCTCTCCCCTGTAGTGTTAATATGTTCCTCTACTGCTAGCTTTGCTCTCCCCTGTAGTGTTAATATGTTCCTCTACTGCTAGCTTTGCTCTCCCCTGTAGTGTTAATATGTTCCTCTACTGCTAGCTTTGCTCTCCCCTGTAGTGTTAATGTATACCTCTACTGCTAGCTTTGCTCTCCCCTGTAGCGTTAATATATTCCTCTACTGCTAGCTTTGCTCTCCCCTGTAGTGTTAATGTATACCTCTACTGCTAGCTTTGCTCTCCCCTGTAGCGTTAATATATTCCTCTACTGCTAGCTTTGCTCTCCCCTGTAGCGTTAATGTATACCTCTACTGCTAGCTTTGCTCTTCCTGTAGTGTTAATGTATTCCTCTACTGCTAGCTTTGCTCTCCCCGTAGCGTTAATGTATACCTCTACTGCTAGCTTTGCTCTCCCCTGTAGTGTTAATGTATACCTCTACTGCTAGCTTTGCTCTCCCCTGTAGTGTAATGTATTCCTCTACTGCTCTGTTAACTAGGCTGCTGTCTGAGATGATGCTAAGCTAACTGGTAGGTGGATGAATGCACCCAGGGTTACAATAACTTATTTTTCTGAACGAGATGTGCTTTAATCAACGTGTGCCTGCCTCTCTCCCTCTCTCCCTCTCTCACTCTCTGTCTCCCTCCCTCTCTCTCCCTCTCTCAATGTTTGTGAATGTCCAAACGATCATGTAGCTAACCTGTAACCTAGCTGTTTATAAGCTTTAGGGCTATGTCTTTTCAACAGTGACTGAGGGTGAATGTCAACATGCGTTCACACTGAATAAGAGCCCATACTTACGATTATCAGACCACATGTGTTTGGATAAAATCCCCTTCACCATTCTCGTCCTCTCAAGGCACACCAACATTCACAGACATATAGAGCGCCACAGTGGAGGTGTCATAATACCCATAAAACCTAGCGGTCAAACAGGGAAATGGTTCCAATCGTTTTTCCACCATTCATTTTTCACATAGGGGATTTTAGAAACACTTAAAATAAGGGCTGTGTTTTGGGTAGGCTTACCCTGGTGTGACGTTTGATAACCATGCAAATCTCTCTCAGACAAGGTGATTTTAATAAATTCTATCAACCATTTCCCTGTTTGACCTCTAGGTTTCATGGGTCCAATGACTCATACTGTGCTACTCTATTGGGGATCCCCTGCAAGAAACAGAAATAAATACTTTAATAGCCAGAGCAATGTTCTTAATTGCAATGGGCTACACCAGGTACTAACAGTCTATGAAGCTACGTTGAAAATCTCATGCTGTTAAATATTGTTTTCGGAACATCCTGCAAAGCTGGACACAGACGTTGATTGAATAGCTTTCCAGAGTGCTATAGGCCTGAATGTCCTTATAATGATGTCATTATTTAATTAGCCGGTTATTGTCTGTACACTCGTGGGCTGTTGTGGGTAGTTACTGTAGGTTGGCATTGTTTTTCGGCGGTGCCGGGGGTAGCACGAAGCTAGCTAGCTAGCCGTTCTTCAAACAAAGTCAACACAGTAGCCATTGCTAGCTAGCCAACACGACCAGGTAACTGTACTGTAGTAGCTAAATACAATATATTTGTGCTACATAGCCAACGTTTAATTATTGCTGCGTTATGAAAGGAACTAGACACGGACACGAATTATCTGCTTAGTGTGTTAACACACTATTGGTGGTTTGTTGTGACCAAGTGTTGGTGCTAAACTGTGTGTTATTGGATGCTAGCATGCTAGTTAGCTATGGTGTCATAGTTAGCTAGCTGAATAAAGTGGGTTGAGTCTATTCCTTTAAACATTGAACTGCTGTGGTTCACAACAATTCTGATTTCTAAAGGTGGATGTTGGTAGAGTTTTTGTTCGGGTGGTTCAGTGAAACAATTATAGTTTCTGAGGTAGAAGTTTTTGGTGAGGGAGGCCCTGCTCTCTACTCTCCCAGATGTTTAGTTCATTTCATTCCGATCTCCTCTGCATTATTGTAGCCATTTGCTACAGCCTGTCAACTATGCCTCTGCCTATCACTGTTCTCTCCTCTCTGCACAGGCTACACAAACGCCCCACACCGCGTGGCTGCTGCCTCTCTAACCTGGTGGTCCCTGCACGCACCCCACACCTGGAGTTCCAGGTCTCAGGCAGCCTCTGGAACTGCCGTTCTGCTGCCAACAAAGCTGACTTCATCCCAGCCTATGCTAACCTCCAGTCCCTCGACTTCCTGGCGCTGACGAAAACATGGATTACCACTGAAAACACTGCTACTCCTACTGCTCTCTCCTCGTCTGACCATGTGTTCTCGTATACCCCGAGAGCATCTGGTCAGAGGGGTGGTGGCACAGGAATCCTCATCTCTCCCAAGTGGACATTCTCAATTTTTCCCCTAACCCATCTGTCTATCTCCTCATTTGAATTCCATGCTGTCACAGTCACTAGCCCATTTAAGCTTAATATCCTTGTCATCTATCGCCCTCCAGGTTCCCTTGGAGAGTTCATCAATGAGCTTGACGCCTTGATAAGTTCCTTTCCTGAGGATGGCTCACCCCTCACAGTTTTGGGGGATTTCAACCTCCCTATGTCCACATTTGACTCATTTCTCTCTGCCTCCTTCTTTCCACTCCTCTCCTCTTTTGACCTCACCCTCTCACCGTCCCCCCCTACTCACAAGGCAGGCAATACGCTTGACCTCATCTTTACTAGATGCTGCTCTTCTACTAATCTCACTGCAACTCCCCTCCATGTCTCCGACCACTACTTTGTTTCCTTTTCTCTCTCGCTCTCCTCCCACACTACTCACTCTGCCCCTACACAGATGGTAATGCGCCGCCGCAACCTTCGCTCTCTCTCTCCCACTACTCTCTCCTCTTCCATCCTATCATCTCTTCCCTCTGCTCAATCCTTCTCCCTCCAATCTCCTGATTCTGCCTCCTCAACCCTCCTCTCCTCCCTTTCTGCATCCTTTGACTCTCTGTGTCCCCTATCCTCCCGGCCGGCTCGGTCCTCCCCTCCAGCTCCGTGGCTTGATGACTCATTGTGAGCTCACAGAACAGAGCTCCGGGCAGCGGAGCGGAAACGGAAGAAAACTAAACTCCCTGCCGACCTGGAATCTTTTCACTCCCTCTCTACATTTTCTTCATCTGTTTCTGCTGCTAAGGCCACTTTCTACCACTCTAAATTCCAAGCATCTGCCTCTAACCCTAGGAAGCTCTTTGCCACATTTTCCTCCCTGCTGAATCCCCTCCCCCCCCCCCCCCTCCTCTCTCTCTGTGGATGACTTCGTCAACCACTTTGAAAAGAAGGTTGACGACATCCGATCCTCGTTTGTTAAGTCTAATGACACTGCTGGTCCTACTCACACTGCCCTACCCTATGCTTTGACTTCTTTCTCCCCTCTCTCTCCAGATAAAATCCTGCGACTTGTGACTGCAGGCCGCCCAACAACCTGCCCGCTCGACCCCATCCCCTCCTCTCTTCTCCAGACCATCTCCGGTGACCTTCTCCCCTACCTCACCTCGCTGATCAACTCATCCTTGACCGCTGGCCATGTCCCTTCCGTCTTCAAGAGAGCGAGAGTTGCTCCCCTTCTCAAAAAACCAACACTCGATCCCACTGATGTCAACAACTACAGACCAGTATCCCTTCTTTCTTTTATTTCCAAAACTATTGAGCGTGCCGTCTTTAGCCAACTCTCTTGCTATCTCTCTCAGAATGACCTTCTTGATCCAAACCAGTCAGGTTTCAGGACTGGTCATTCAACTGAGACTGCTCTTCTCTGTGTCACGGAGGCTCTCCGCACTGCTAAAGCTAACTCTCTCTCCTCTGCTCTTGTCCTTCTAGACCTGTCTGCTGCCTTTGATACTGTGAACCATCAGATCCTCCTCTCCACCCTCTCCGAGCTGGGCATCTCCGGCGCGGCTCACTCCTGGATTGCGTCCTACCTGACCGGTCGCTCCTACCAAGTGGCGTGGCGAGAAGCTGTCTCCGCACCACGTGCTCTCACCACTGGTGTCCCCCAGGGCTCAGTTCTAGGCCCTCTCCTTTTCTCCCTATACACCAAGTCACTTGGCTCTGTCATATCCTCACATGGCCTCTCCTATCATTGCTACGCTGACGATACACAACTAATCTTCTCCTTTCCCCCTTCTGATAACCAGGTGGCGAATCGCATCTCTGCATGTCTGGCAGACATATCAGTATGGATGACGGATCACCACCTCAAGCTGAACCCTGGCAAGACGGAGCTGCTCTTCCTCCCGGGGAAGGACTGCCCGTTCCATGATCTCGCCATCACGGTTGACAACTCCGTTGTGTCCTCCTCCCAGAGTGCGAAGAGCCTTGGCGTGACCCTGGACAACACCCTGTCGTTCTCCGCTAACATCAAGGCGGTGACCCGCTCCTGCAGGTTCATGCTCTACAACATTCGGAGAGTACGACCCTGCCTTACACAGGAAGCGGCACAGGTCCTAATCCAGGCACTTGTCATCTCCCGTCTGGACTACTGCAACTCGCTGTTGGCTGGCCTCCCTGCCTGTGCCATTAAACCCCTACAACTCATCCAGAATGCCGCAGCCCGTCTGGTGTTCAACCTTCCCAAGTTCTCTCACATCACCCCCCTCCTCCGCACACTCCACTGGCTTCCAGTTGAAGCTTGCATCCGTTACAAGACCATGGTGCTTGCCTATGGAGCAGTGAGGGGAACGGCACCTCTGTACCTTCGGGCTCTGATCAGTCCCTACACCCAAACGAGGGCATTGCGTTCATCCACCTCTGGCCTGCTGGCTCCCCTTCCTCTGCGGAAGCATAGTTCCCGCTCAGCCCAGTCAAAACTGTTCGCTGCTCTGGCACCCCAATGGTGGAACAAGCTCCCTCACGACGCCAGGACAGCGGAGTCACTCACCACCTTCCGGAGACATTTGAAACCCCACCTCTTTAAGGAATACCTGGGATAGGATAAAGTAATCCTTCTACCCCCCCCCCCCCCAAAAAAAATAATAATTGTAAAGTGGTTATCCCACTGGCTATAGGGTGAATGCACCAATTTGTGAGTCGCTCTGGATAAGAGCGTCTGCTAAATGACGTAAATGTGCCCTTGAGCAAGGCACTTAACCCTAATTGCTCCTGTAAGTCGCTCTGGATAAGAGCGTCTGCTAAATGACTAAAATGTAAATGTAAATGTAGAAAAAAGGGTTCCGAAAGGGTTCTTCAGCTGTCCCCATAGGAGAGCCCTTTTGGGTTCCAGGTAGAACCCTTTTGGGTTCCATGTAGAACCCTCTGTGGAAAATGTTTTACATGGAACCCAAAAGGGTTTTACCTGGAACCAAATGGGTTCTCCTATGGGGAACGCCGAAGAACTGTCTTCAGTTCTAGATAGCACCTTTTTATCTAAGAGTGTAAGAGAGTTTGTGTGTGTGTACAAGTGTTTGTGTGTGTTTGTGTGTGTGTGTGTGTGTGCGTGTATATGTGTGTATATGTGTGTGTGAATCCAGCTACATGCTCATACTGACTGAGTTAGACACTCCCTGTGTGTTCTGTATCTTTTATGCAGAGTGTTTTTTTGTTTTTTTTTGGGGGGGGGTGGGGGGTACTATTTGAATATTATTGATTCTACACCTCACTTTGCTCAAGCTGATCCTCTCCAACAGACTCAATCCCTGATCATCGGAGGTTATAACAATGGGGCAATTAGGACAGTTAAAGGGGAGAGACTTTGACTCCAACCAGAAAAATAATAATTAAAAAATCAGAATATTGCTTGAAAAAAGAGCGCACCAATACCCTGCAAATGGCAACAATATATTCAGCAAAACCTGCAATTTAGCATTAGATTATAAAGACAGGATACACAACTATCTGAAATAAAAGAAACACATTACGTCTCAGAAGAATGCTTCTACCCAAGAAAGTTTAGATAGGTTGTGGAGGATATAGCGAAACAACAATATTTCATAATGTAGTCATTGTCTGTTCTTAACATATGGGTATGAGAGGCATTTTTATATCAGAAAAAGTAGAGGGGGAAATGTAGACTATTTTCAGAACATAAATGGTTAGCCTATTTTCATTCACTATAGAAATAACAACCCAACAACATCTCCTACTCTGTTAAGACCGCAGTATTTGGAGATATACTGTACGCTTCTCAACCTCCACAAAGCGCTCGTAAATGTGCAGTTACTCGGAATGATATGCTGACACTGTTGAATAGTTCTGCCTGTTAATACAGTGTATCAGCATAAGATGGTCATACCGTGGATCATTTAGCTATTTGATTTGGAATTTTAAGAGTCCTGTAGGTATCCCCAATAAATATTTACAAATGATTTGATAAAATATTGCATTTGGCCTTCGCTACATAGAAACGCATTGAATAACACATTCATAAATGGAAAAACAGATAGTCAAAAAAGAAATCATAAGGAATATGGTTTTGAAGTGTCTGTCCTATATCTATGAGCTATAATAAAGCTCAGGAAATATTTTTGGTTTTTTTGACAACATTTTAACCAAAATTCTAACCCTAACCCTAACCAAAAAAACAGATATCTCTAACTTAAATTTGATAGGGATTTTTTTATTATTAAGTTAATTAGATTGACGCATGGGTGCATCAATAGACTCTGAAAAATAATTAATGTATGCACACATTTTGCAATTGTCAACTTTTTCAAGAGGGATGTTGGCGCTTGCAAAAGCCACATCCTTAGCATTTATGTTTTTACATGTATTTCTATAGCAAATGAAAGTGGCTACTTTGTTCGGAAATAAGCTACATTTTCTTAGATAAAATGCCTATTATTTCCATATAATATTGATAACAAACAATGAATGAGTTCAATATTTATCTTGATAATGTCCTTAAGATTGGTTAATAATTTGGTGCGTTAGAATAAAGCATAGGCTGCTTATGAGAATAATTATCTTCAAGCATTTAATTTGAAGTCAAACCACATGGTTGGGAATGTATTTTGGACCAATTAGATTATTAGATGATCATCGTATGCACACGTGACAATTAATTCACACATGGTGTGAGAAGGTGCTATATTGGCCTCTTGAGGTCAGATGATCAAAATGCGGGGTGGAAAAAACAACCAAAATGCCTGGCACTGTTTATGACCTACAGTGATTGACCTCAAAGTAATTGAACGACACACACACCCACACAAACACACACACACACACAACACTTAGTTACCCTTTTATGATCACATAACGTTTCTTCATGTTAATTGAATTGTTTGTGTGTCGTGTGGGTTGTCTCTCTCTCTGTGTGTGTGTGTGTGTTTGTGTGTGCATACATATGCATACGCTAGTATTTTATGTATCCATGCATGTGAGTGTAAATGTGGGAATAGCTTATGTCACTAAGCAATCTCTTTATCACTTATAACCTGTATCAGATGACATGGCCCTAAGCGGCAATATGCATTCCTAGTGCATCAGTGTAATTTCTTTAAGTGCAGTTTTGCATTTTATAGCTGATTGAATGCCCATGCAGCCCCTAGGCAATTAGAACAAGAAAGCGTCAACTTCCGACCTTGGCCACATTAGAATGATTTGTTGGCCAGTGGAGCTTCTGAAATGAGTTAGAAAACATGCATTTTTAATATGTTACTGACTTATCCTCCGTTCCTCCTCTCCATTTATCTCCCCTTCTCTCTCCTTTGCCATTAACTCAGACTTTTTAAGGTTAGGATTAAATTTAGGCATTAACTCTGATTTTTTAAGGATAGGGTTCAATTTAGGCATTAACTCCGAAATCTTAAGCTTAAGCATTAACTCAGAATGGTTAAGGTAATCGTGAATGTTTGGGATTGGCTTCAAACAAAAATCTCAAAAACAACTTTCTATCGCTGGATTCAAACTTGCAACTTTTGGAATCAGAGGCAGATGCTTAGGGCCTTAGTGGCCGGTTTCCACGTCATCTCCTGACGTCCTCAGACATGGATGGACGTCGAATACTGACTTGTATCACGGGTGACCTGGCTGTTATACACACACCAGGCCAACACACACCACACACCAGCTCAACACACACCACACACCAGGTCAACACACACCACACACCAGGCCAACACACACCACACACCAGGCCAACACACACCACACACCAGGCCAACACACACCACACACCAGGCCAACACACACCACACACCAGGCCAACACACACCACACACCAGGCCAACACACAACACACACCAGGTCAACACACACCTATACACACACAAGGTCAACACACACCTATACACACACCAGGTCAACACACACCTATACACACACCAGGTCAACACACACCACACACCAGGCCAACACAAACCCTATAAACACCAGTCCCACACAAACCTCCCTACACACACCACAGTGATGCACACCTTCATACACACACCAGGGGAAAACACATCTCCATTTAGACAAAGGAATAGTTAATAATTATTCACAGTAACCAGCTAGTTGAGTGAAACATGATTTTTTATCCCTGATCCTTTCCCTCCACTACTAAATACTTGCCATAAATGTACATCTACACGGATGTCATCTGATTATCTGAATGCATGTTTTTAAAGTGAAAAGCCCTTGGCAAGACACCAGAACAAAAGTATTTCCCCAGCACACACACACATAAACACAAAAACATGCACAGATGCACGCGCAGACACACCAAAGCCCTGTGTTTTGAGAGCATCTGTTTGTATGTGTGTGTGTGTGTCTCTGGGTTGCCAGAGTAAATTAGTGAGATGCGGCTCTGCTCTAAATGTTTCATGATGTTTACCTGTTTGTACTGAGAGGGAGATGAAGGTAACACGCTCCCTCTGAGACGCAGAGGGACTTATGGTGGGGAGGAGCACGATGGAGAGGTCCATTGATGGATGGATGAGAGAACACTGGTAAAATGAAGTGCTTTGTAACACCAAAACTAGTGTCAACTGAACTTCCACCAACTTGAAGGAGACGAAACCATAACTTGGCTGGAGTATTGAAACACGTCATCCTGAGATGTTCTGAAACATTACATGGTGTTTTGTAACACCACTAAATCAAGTGTTGTGCAACACCTTGCCAGGGACTGGGAGCACTAACAGATGTTTCGAGTCCTGTTTAGTGCAGAATTAGATACCTTCTCTTTTGGTGTCGTTTCCGCTTTCTGAAAGCTTCTAAACACCATTATGATGTTTTGAATCCCATTTAGTGCAGAACTAGATCCCTTTGTCTGATGTCCCTTAATGTTTTACATTGTTTTATGTATTTGATCATTTGCCATTATATACCGTTTTGGCAGGCATTGTCAAGCACAGTGTTCAAACCACCAGCACTAACTGGAGGTTAAACTGCAAGAATTGAGGATTCTGCAGTTGCCTCTTCCGTTGACAATCATGTGGGAATGGGTCCTCATTGACCGTCAGTTTGTCTGACTGTTTTGAAATCTGTTCATCATCATCCATTACACCTCATGGCACAACAACGTTAATATTAACATAAAAATATATTTTTCTTTCTTCAAACATGCACACAACATTGTGTGAAAGAATCATCAAGTCCAAAAAATATACAGTACCAGTCAAAAGTTTGGACACACCTACTCATTCAAGGGTTTTTCTTTATTTTTACTATTTTCTACATTGTAGAATAACACAGAAGACATCAAAACGATTAAATAACACATATGGAATGATGTAGTAACCAAAGAAGTGTTAAACAAATCAAAATATATTTTATATTTGAGATTCTTCAAAATAGCCACAATGTTGCCTTGGTGACAGCTTTGCACACTCTTGGCATTCTCTCAACCAGCTTCACCTGGAATGCTTTTCCAACATTGTTGAAGGAGTTCCCACATATGCTGAGCACTTGTTGGCTGCTTTTCCTTCACTCTGCGGTCCAACTCATCCGAAACCATCTCAACTGGGTTGAGGTCGGGTGATTGTGGAGGCCAGGTCATCTGATGCAGCACTCCATCACTCTCCTTCTTGATCAAATAGCCCTTACACAGCCTGGAGGTGTGTTGGGCCATTGTCCTGTTGAAAAACAAATGATAGTCCCACTAAGCACAAAACAGATGGGATGGGGTATCACTGCAGAATGGTAGCCATGATGGTTAAGTGTGCCTTGAATTCTAAATAAATCACCAACAGCGTCACCAGCAAAGCAGCCCCACACCATTACACCTCCTCCTCCATGCTTCACGGTGGTAACCACACATTCGGAGATAATCTGTTCACCTACTCTGCGTCTCACAAAGACAAAGCGGTTTGAACCAATAATCTCACATTTGGACTCCAGACCAAAGGACAGATTTCCACCGGTCTAATGTCCATTGCTCGTGTTTCTTGGCCCAAGCAAGTCTCTTCTTATTATTGGTGTCCTGTAGTAGAGGTTTCTTTGCAGCAATTCGACCATGAAGGCTTGATTCACGCAGTCTCCTCTGAATAGTTAATGTTGAGATGTGTCTGTTACTTGAACTCTGTGATGCATTTATTTGGGCTGCAATGTCTAAGGCTGGTAACTCTAAGGAACTTATCCTCTGCAGCAGAGTTAACTCTGCGGTCTTCCTTTCCTGCGACGGTCCTCATGAGAGCCAGTTTCATCATAGCACTTGATGGTTTTTACGACTGCACTTGAAGAAACTTTCAAAGTTCTTGAAGAATTACGGATTGACTGACCTTCATGTCTTAAAGTAATGATGGACTGTCATTTCTCTTTTCTTATTTGAGCTGTTCTTGCCATAATATGGACTTGGTCTTTTACCAAATAGGTATTTCTTCTGTATACCCCCCCTCCCCCCCACACACACACCTTGTCACAACACAACTGATTGTCTCAAACGCATTAAGAAGGAC
>NW_028157021.1:0-47686 GCF_964263955.1 Coregonus lavaretus | reverse complement strand
CTGAGCTCTGTCAGTCACAGACATCTATACTGTATTCAATCTATAGTTATTGAGCTCTGTCAGTCACAGACTTATATACTGCATTCAGTCTATAGTTATTGAGCTCTGTCAGTCACAGACATTTATACTGTATTCGATCTATAGTTACTGAAATCTGTCAGTCACAGACATTTATACTGCATTCAGTCTATAGTTACTGAGTTATGTCAGTCACAGACATGTATACTGTATTCAGTCTATAGTTACTGAGCTCTGTCAGTCACATACATTTATACTGTATTCAATCTATAGTTACTGAGCTCTGTCAGTCACAGACATTTATGCTGTATTAAGTCTATAGTTACTGAGCTCTGTCAGTCACAGACATATATACTGTATTCAATCTATTGTTATTGAGCTCTGTCAGTCACATAGTTATATACTGTATTCAGTCTATAGTTACTGAGCTCTGTCAGTCACAGACATTTATACTGTCTTCAATCTATAGTTACTGAGCTCTGTCAGTCACAGACATATATACTGATTTCAATCTATAGTTATTGAGCTCTGTCAGTCACAGACTTATATACTGTATTCAGTCTATAGTTACTGAGCTCTGTCAGTCACAGACATTTATACTGTATTCAATCTATAGTTACTGAGCTCTGTCAGTCACAAACATTTATACTGTATTCAGTCCATAGTTATTGAGCTCTGTCAGTCACAGACATTTATACTGTATTTGATCTATAGTTACTGAACTCTGTCAGTCACAGACATTTATACTCTATTCAGTCTATTTTTACTGAGCTCTGTCAGTCACAGACATTTATACTGTGTTCAGACATAGTTACTGAGCTCTGTCAGTCACAGACATTTATACAGTATTCAGTCTATAGTTACTGAGCTCTGTCAGTCACAGACATCTATACTGTATTCAATCTATAGTTATTGAGCTCTGTCAGTCACAGACTTATATACTGTATTCAGTCTATAGTTATTGAGCTCTGTCAGTCACAGACATTTATACTGTATTCGATCTATAGTTACTGAACTCTGTCAGTCACAGACATTTATACTGTATTCACTCTATAGTTACTGAGCTCTGTCAGTCACAAACATTTATACTGTATTCAGTCTATAGTTACTGAGCTCTGTCAGTCACAGACATTTATACTGTATTCAATCTATAGTTACTGAGCTCTGTCAGTCACAAACATGTATACTGTATTCAGTCTATAGTTACTGAGCGCTGTCAGTCACAGACATTTATACTGTATTCAATCTATAGTTACTGAGCTCTGTCAGTCACAGACATTTATACTGTATTCAGTCTATAGTTACTGAGCTCTGTCAGTCACAGACATATATACTGTATTCAATATATAGTTATTGAGCTCTCTCAGTCACAGACATTTATACTGTATTCAGTCTATAGTTACTGACCTCTGTCAGTCACAGACATATATACTGTATTCAATCTATAGTTATTGAGCTCTGTCAGTCACAGACATATATACTGTATTCAATCTATAGTTATTGAGCTCTGTAAGTCACAGACATATATACTGTATTCATTCTATAGTTATTGAGCTCTGTCAGTCACAGACATTTATACTGTATTCGATCTATAGTTACTGAACTCTGTCAGTCACAGACATTTATGCTGTATTCAGTCTATAGTTACTGAGCTCTGTCAGTCACAGATATTTATACTGTATTCAATCTATAGTTACTGAGCTCTGTCAGTCACAAACATTTATACTGTATTCAGTCTATAGTTACTGAGCGCTGTCAGTCAGAGACATTTATACTGTATTCAGTCTATAGTTACTGAGCTCTGTCAGTCACAGACATATGTACTGTATTCAATCTATAGTTATTGAGCTCTGTCAGTCACAGACTTATATACTGTATTCAGTCTATAGTTACTGAGCTCTGTCAGTCACAGACATTTATACTGTATTCAATCTATAGTTACTGAGCTCTGTCAGTCACAGACATATATACTGTTTTCAATCTATAGTTATATAGCTCTGTCAGTCACAGACATTTATACTGTATTCGATCTATAGTTACTGAGCTCTGTCAGTCACAGACATTTATACTTTATTCAATCTATAGTTACTGAGCTCTGTCAGTCACAAACATTTATACTGTATTCAGTCCATAGTTATTGATCTCTGTCAGTCACAGACATTTATACTGTATTTGATCTATAGTTACTGAACTCTGTCAGTCACAGACATTTATACTGTATTCAGTCTATAGTTACTGAGCTCTGTCAGTCACAGACATTTATACAGTGTTCAGTCCATAGTTACTGAGCTCTGTCAGTCACAGACATCTATACAGTATTCAGTCTATAGTTACTGAGATCTGTCAGTCACAGACATCTATACTGTATTCAATATATAGTTATTGAGCTCTGTCAGTCACAGACATATATACTGTATTCAATCTATAGTTATTGAGCTCTGTCAGTTACAGACTTATATAATGTATTCAGTCTATAGTTATTGAGCTCTGTCAGTCACAGACATTTATACTGTATTCGATCTATAGTTACTGAACTCTGTCAGTCACAGACATTTATACTGTATTCAGTCTATAGTTACTGAGCTCTGTCAGTCACAGACATTTATACAGTATTCAGTCTATAGTTACTGAGTTATGTCAGTCACAGACATGTATACTGTATTCAGTCTATAGTTACTGAGCTCTGTAAGTCACAAACATATATACTGTATTCAATCTATAGTTACTGAGCGCTGTCAGTCACAGACATATATAGTGTATTCAATCTATAGTTACTGAGCTCTTCAGTCACAGACATATATACTGTATTCAATCTATAGTTATTGAGCTCTGTCAGCCACAGACATTTATACTGTATTCAATCTATAGTTATTGAGCTCTGTCAGTCACAGACATATATACTGTATTCAATCTATAGTTATTGAGCTCTGTCAGTCACAGGCATATATACTGTATTCAATCTATAGTTACTGAGCTCTGTAAGTCACAGACATTTATACTGTATTTAATCTATAGTTATTGAGCTCTGTCAGTCACATACATTTAAACTGTATTCAATCTATAGTTACTGAGCTCTGTAAGTCACAGACATATATATAGTGTATTCATTCTATAGTTACTGAGCTCTGTCATTCACAGACATATATACTGTATTCAATCTATAGTTATTGAGCTCTGTCAGCCACAGACATTTATACTGTATTCAATCTATAGTTATTGAGCTCTGTCAGTCACAGACATATATACTGTATTCAATCTATAGTTATTGAGCTCTGTCAGTCACAGACATAGATACTGTATTCAATCTATAGTTATTGAGCTCTGTCAGCCACAGACATTTCTACTGTATTTAATCTAGTTATTGAGCTCTGTCAGTCACAGACATATATACTGTATTCAATCTATAGTTATTGAGCTCTGTCAGTCACAAACATATATACTGTATTCAATCTATAGTTATTGAGCTCTGTTAGTCACATACATTTATACTGTATTCAGTCTATAGTTACTGAGCTCTGTCAGTCACAGACATAAATTATATACTGTATTCAATCTATAGTTACTGAGCTCTGTCAGTCACAAACATTTATACTGTATTCAGTCTATAGTTACTGAGCGCTGTCAGTCACAGACATTTATACTGTATTCAGTCTATAGTTACTGAGCTCTGTCAGTCACAGACATATATACTGTATTCAATCTATAGTTATTGAGCTCTGTCAGTCACAGACATTTTTACTGTATTCAGTCTATAGTTACTGAGCTCTGTCAGTCACAGACATTTATACTGTCTTCAATCTATAGTTACTGAGCTCTGTCAGTCACAGACATATATACTGATTTCAATCCATAGTTATTGAGCTCTGTAAGTCACAGACTTATATACTGTATTCAGTCTATAGTTACTGAGCTCTGTCAGTCACAGACATGTATACTGTATTTAATCTATAGTTACTGAGCTCTGTCAGTCACAAACATTTATACTGTATTCAGTCCATAGTTATTGAGCTCTGTCAGTCACAGACTTATATACTGTATTCAGTCTATAGTTACTGAGCTCTGTCAGTCACAGACATTTATACTGTATTCAATCTATAGTTACTGAGCTCTGTCAGTCACACACATTTATACTGTATTCAGTCCATAGTTATTGAGCTCTGTCAGTCACAGACATTTATACTGTATTTGATCTATAGTTACTGAACTCTGTCAGTCACAGACATTTATACTCTATTCAGTCTATAGTTACTGAGCTCTGTCAGTCACAGACATTTATACTGTGTTCAGTCCATAGTTACTGAGCTCTGTCAGTCATAGACATTTATACAGTATTCAGTCTATAGTTACTGAGCTCTGTCAGTCACAGACATCTATACTGTATTCAATCTATAGTTATTGAGCTCTGTCAGTCACAGACTTATATACTGTATTCAGTCTATAGTTATTGAGCTCTGTCAGTCACAGACATTTATACTGTATTCGATCTATAGTTACTGAACTCTGTCTGTCACAGACATTTATACTGTATTCACTCTATAGTTACTGAGCTCTGTCAGTCACAAACATTTATACTGTATTCACTCTATAGTTACTGAGCTCTGTCAGTCACAAACATTTATACTGTATTCAGTCTATAGTTACTGAGCTCTGTCAGTCACAGACATATATACTGTATTCAATATATAGTTATTGAGCTCTATCAGTCACATACATTTATACTGTATTCAGTCTATAGTTACTGAGCTCTGTCAGTCACAGACATATATACTGTATTCAATCTATAGTTATTGAGCTCTGTCAGTCACAGACATATATACTGTATTCAATCTATAGTTATTGAGCTCTGTCAGTCACAGACATATATACTGTATTCATTCTATAGTTATTGAGCTCTGTCAGTCACAGACATTTATACTGTATTCGATCTATAGTTACTGAACTATGTCAGTCACAGACATTTATGCTGTATTCAGTCTATAGTTACTGAGCTCTGTCAGTCACAGACATTTATACTGTATTCAATCTATAGTTACTGAGCTCTGTCAGTCACAAACATTTATACTGTATTCAGTCTATAGTTACTGAGCGCTGTCAGTCACAGACATTTATACTGTATTCAGTCTATAGTTACTGAGCTCTGTCAGTCACAGACATATGTACTGTATTCAATCTATAGTTATTGATCTCTGTCAGTCACAGAAATTTTTACTGTATTCAGTCTATAGTTACTGAGCTCTGTCAGTCACAGATATTTATACTGTATTCAATCTATAGTTACTGAGCTCTGTCAGTCACAGACATTTATGCTGTATTCAGTCTATAGTTACTGAGCTCTGTCAGTCACAGACATTTATACTGTATTCAATCTATTGTTATTGAGCTCTGTCAGTCACAGACTTATAAACTGTATTCAGTCTATAGTTACTGAGCTCTGTCAGTCACAGACATTTATACTGTATTCAATCTATAGTTACTGAGCTCTGTCAGTCACAGACATATATACTGTTTTCAATCTATAGTTATTGAGCTCTGTCAGTCACAGACTTAAATACTGTATTCAGTCTATAGTTACTGAGCTCTGTCAGTCACAGACATTTATACTGTATTCAATCTATAGTTACTGAGCTCTGTCAGTCACAAACATTTATACTGTATTCAGTCCATAGTTATTGAGCTCTGTCAGTCACAGACATTTATACTGTATTTGATCTATAGTTACTGAACTCTGTCAGTCACAGACATTTATACTGTATTCAGTCTATAGTTACTGAGCTCTGTCAGTCACAGACATTTATACTGTGTTCAGTCCATAGTTACTGAGCTCTGTCAGTCACAGACATCTATACAGTATTCAGTCTATAGTTACTGAGCTCTGTCAGTCACAGACATCTATACTGTATTCAATATATAGTTATTGAGCTCTATCAGTCACAGACATCTATACTGTATTCAATATATAGTTATTGAGCTCTATCAGTCACAGACATATATACTGTATTCAATCTATAGTTATTGAGCTCTGTCAGTTACAGACTTATATACTGTATTCAGTCTATAGTTATTTAGCTCTGTCAGTCACAGACATTTATACTGTATTCGACCTATAGTTACTGAACTCTGTCAGTCACAGACATTTATACTGTATTCAGTCTATAGTTACTGAGCTCTGTCAGTCACAGACATTTATACAGTATTCAGTCTATAGTTTCTGAGTTATGTCAGTCACAGACATGTATACTGTATTCAGTCTATAGTTACTGAGCTCTGTAAGTCACAAACATATATACTGTATTCAATCTATAGTTACTGAGCGCTGTCAGTCACAGACATATATAGTGTATTCAATCTATAGTTACTGAGCTCTGTCAGTCACAGACATATATACTGTATTCAATCTATAGTTATTGAGCTCTGTCAGCCACAGACATTTATACTGTATTCAATCTATAGTTATTGAGCTCTGTCAGTCACAGACATATATACTGTATTCAATCTATAGTTATTGAGCTCTGTCAGTCACAGGCATATATACTGTATTCAATCTATAGTTACTGAGCTCTGTAAGTCACAGACATTTATACTGTATTTATTCTATAGTTATTGAGCTCTGTCAGTCACATACATTTAAACTGTATTCAATCTATAGTTACTGAGCTCTGTAAGTCACAGACATATATATAGTGTATTCATTCTATAGTTACTGAGCTCTGTCATTCACAGACATATATACTGTATTCAATCTATAGTTATTGAGCTCTGTCAGCCACATACATTTATACTGTATTCAATCTATAGTTATTGAGCTCTGTCAGTCACAGACATATATACTGTATTCAATCTATAGTTATTGAGCTCTGTCAGTCACAGACATAGATACTGTATTCAATCTATAGTTATTGAGCTCTGTCAGCCACAGACATTTCTACTGTATTTAATCTAGTTATTGAGCTCTGTCAGTCACAGACATATATACTGTATTCAATCTATAGTTATTGAGCTCTGTCAGTCACAGACATATATACTGTATTCAGTCTATAGTTACTGAGCTCTGTCAGTCACAGACATAAATTATATACTGTATTCAATCTATAGTTACTGAGCTCTGTCAGTCACAAACATTTATGTTGTATTCAGTCTATAGTTACTGAGCGCTGTCAGTCACAGACATTTATACTGTATTCAGTCTATAGTTACTGAGCTCTGTCAGTCACAGACATATATACTGTATTCAATCTATAGTTATTGAGCTCTGTCAGTCACAGACATTTTTACTATATTCAGTCTATAGTTACTGAGCTCTGTCAGTCACATACATTTATACTGTATTCAATCTATAGTTATTGAGCTCTGTCAGTCACAGACATTTATGCTGTATTCAGTCTATAGTTACTGAGCTCTGTCAGTCACAGACATCTATACTGTATTCAATCTATAGTTATTGAGCTCTGTCAGTCACAGACTTATATACTGTATTCAGTCTATAGTTATTGAGCTCTGTCAGTCACAGACATTTATACTGTATTCGATCTATAGTTACTGAACTCTGTCAGTCACAGACATTTATACTGTATTCACTCTATAGTTACTGAGCTCTGTCAGTCACAAACATTTATACTGTATTCAGTCTATAGTTACTGAGCTCTGTCAGTCACAGACATTTATACTGTATTCAATCTATAGTTACTTAGCTCTGTCAGTCACAAACATGTATACTGTATTCAGTCTATAGTTACTGAGCGCTGTCAGTCACAGACATTTATACTGTATTCAATCTATAGTTACTGAGCTCTGTCAGTCACATACATTTATACTGTATTCAGTCTATAGTTACTGAGCTCTGTCAGTCACAGACATATATACTGTATTCAATATATAGTTATTGAGCTCTGTTAGTCACAGACATTTATACTGTATTCAGTCTATAGTTACTGAGCTCTGTCAGTCACAGACATATACTGTATTCAATCTATAGTTATTGAGCTCTGTCAGTCACAGACATTTATACTGTATTCGATCTATAGTTACTGAACTCTGTCAGTCACAGACATATATACTGTATTCAATATATAGTTATTGAGCTCTGTTAGTCACAGACATATATACTGTATTCAATCTATAGTTATTGAGCTCTGTCAGTCACAGACATATATACTGTATTCATTCTATAGTTATTGAGCTCTGTCAGTCACAGACATTTATACTGTATTCGATCTATAGTTACTGAACTCTGTCAGTCACAGACATTTATGCTGTATTCAGTCTATAGTTACTGAGCTCTGTCAGTCACAGACATTTATACTGTATTCAATCTATAGTTACTGAGCTCTGTCAGTCACAAACATTTATACTGTATTCAGTCTATAGTTACTGAGTGCTGTCAGTCACAGACATTTATACTGTATTCAGTCTATAGTTACTGAGCTCTTTCAGTCACAGACATATGTACTGTATTCAATCTATAGTTATTGAGCTCTGTCAGTCACAGACATTTTTACTGTATTCAGTCTATAGTTACTGAGCTCTGTCAGTCACAGACATTTATACTGTATTCAATCTATAGTTACTGAGCTCTGTCAGTCACAGACATTTATGCTGTATTCAGTCTATAGTTACTGAGCTCTGTCAGTCACAGACATTTATACTGTATTCAATCTATAGTTATTGAGCTCTGTCAGTCACAGACATATATACTGTATTCATTCTATAGTTATTGAGCTCTGTCAGTCACAGACATTTATACTGTATTCGATCTATAGTTACTGAACTCTGTCAGTCACAGACATTTATGCTGTATTCAGTCTATAGTTACTGAGCTCTGTCAGTCACAAACATTTATACTGTATTCAGTCTATAGTTACTGAGTGCTGTCAGTCACAGACATTTATACTGTATTCAGTCTATAGTTACTGAGCTCTGTCAGTCACAGACATATGTACTGTATTCAATCTATAGTTATTGAGCTCTGTCAGTCACAGACATTTTTACTGTATTCAGTCTATAGTTACTGAGCTCTGTCAGTCACAGACATTTATACTGTATTCAATCTATAGTTACTGAGCTCTGTCAGTCACAGACATTTATGCTGTATTCAGTCTATAGTTACTGAGCTCTGTCAGTCACAGACATTTATACTGTATTCAATCTATTGTTATTGAGCTCTGTCAGTCAGAGACTTATATACTGTATTCAGTCTATAGTTACTGAGCTCTGTCAGTCACAGACATTTATACTGTATTCAATCTATAGTTACTGAGCTCTGTCAGTCACAGACATATATACTGTATTCAATCTATAGTTACTGAGCTCTGTCAGTCACAAACATTTATACTGTATTAAGTCCATAGTTATTGAGCTCTGTCAGTCACAGACATTTATACTGTATTTGATCTATAGTTACTGAACTCTGTCAGTCACAGACATTTATACTGTATTCAGTCTATAGTTACTGAGCTCTGTCAGTCACAGACATTTATACTGTGTTCAGTCCATAGTTACTGAGCTCTGTCAGTCACAGACATCTATACAGTATTCAGTCTATAGTTACTGAGATCTGTCAGTCACAGACATCTATACTGTATTCAATATATAGTTATTGAGCTCTCTCAGTCACAGACATATATACTGTATTCAATCTATAGTTATTGAGCTCTGTCAGTTACAGACTTATATACTGTATTCAGTCTATAGTTATTGAGCTCTGTCAGTCACAGACATTTATACTGTATTCGATCTATAGTTACTGAACTCTGTCAGTCACAGACATTTATACAGTATTCAGTCTATAGTTACTGAGTTATGTCAGTCACAGACATGTATACTGTATTCAGTCTATAGTTACTGAGCTCTGTAAGTCACAAACATATATACTGTATTCAATCTATAGTTACTGAGCGCTGTCAGTCACAGACATATATAGTGTATTCAATCTATAGTTACTGAGCTCTGTCAGTCACAGACATATATACTGTATTCAATCTATAGTTATTGAGCTCTGTCAGCCACAGACATTTATACTGTATTCAATCTATAGTTATTGAGCTCTGTCAGTCACAGACACATATACTGTATTCAATCTATAGTTATTGAGCTCTGTCAGTCACAGGCATATATACTGTATTCAATCTATAGTTACTGAGCTCTGTAAGTCACAGACATTTATACTGTATTCAATCTATAGTTATTGAGCTCTGTCAGTCACATACATTTAAACTGTATTCAATCTATAGTTACTGAGCTCTGTAAGTCACAGACATATATATAGTGTATTCATTCTATAGTTACTGAGCTCTGTCATTCACAGACATATATACTGTATTCAATCTATAGTTATTGAGCTCTGTCAGCCACAGACATTTATACTGTATTCAATCTATAGTTATTGAGCTCTGTCAGTCACAGACATATATACTGTATTCAATCTATAGTTATTGAGCTCTGTCAGTCACAGACATAGATACTGTATTCAATCTATAGTTATTGAGCTCTGTCAGCCACAGACATTTCTACTGTATTTAATCTAGTTATTGAGCTCTGTCAGTCACAGACATATATACTGTATTCAATCTATAGTTATTGAGCTCTGTCAGTCACAGACATATATACTGTATTCAATCTATAGTTATTGAGCTCTGTTAGTCACATACATTTATACTGTATTCAGTCTATAGTTACTGAGCTCTGTCAGTCACAGACATAAATTATATACTGTATTCAATCTATAGTTACTGAGCTCTGTCAGTCACAAACATTTATACTGTATTCAGTCTATAGTTACTGAGCTCTGTCAGTCACAGACATTTTTACTGTATTCAGTCTATAGTTACTGAGCTCTGTCAGTCACAGACATTTCTACTGTATTCAATCTATATTTACTGAGCTCTGTCAGTCACAGACATATATACTGTATTCAATCTATAGTTATTGAGCTCTGTCAGTCACAGACATTTATACTGTATTCAATCTATAGTTATTGAGCTCTGTCAGTCACAGACATTTATACTGTATTCAATCTATAGTTATTGAGCTCTGTCAGTCACAGACATTTATACTGTATTCAATCTATAGTTTTTGAGCTCTGTCAGTCACAGACATTTATACTGTTTTCAGTCTATAGTTACTGAGCTCTGTCAGTCACAGACATTTATACTGTATTCAGTCTATAGTTACTGAGCTCTGTCAGTGTCACGCCCTGGCTCTGGGACTCTGTTATGTTGAGCCAGGGTGTGTTGTTTCTAGGTGTTTTGTGTGCTAGGTTTATTATCTAGCTCATTTGTTTCTATGTTGGCCGGTGTGGTTCTCAATCAGAGGCAACGTGAATCAGCTGTTGCTTGTTGTCTCTGATTGGGAACCATACTTAGGCAGCCTGTTTTCCACAGTGTGTTGTGGGATCTTGTTCCGTGTATGGTTTGTGTCTGTTACTAAGGACTTCACGTATCGTTTTGTTCTTTTGTTCGTTGTGGTGAATTAATAAATAAGTATGTTCACTCATCACGCTGTGCATTGGTCCACTGTGTTTGACGATCGTGACAGAAGATCCCACCATATCTCGACCAAGCAGCGTGTCCAGGAGCCAACGCCAGAGAGGACTCTTATGGATATCAACCTCGACTGGGTCAAGCAGCGTGTCCAGGAGCTAACGCCAGAGACGACTCTCATGGATATCAACCTCGACTGGGTCAAGCCGCGTGAGGAGGAGAGAGGTTGGACTTGGGAGCAGAAGAGGGAGAGTCTGGCGAGAGCCATGGAAGCCATAGCCACGGGGAAGAGACAAACCCAATACATTTTTAGGGGGGGGGCTCACACCGTGGACGACGGGGCTGCTGGAGGCAGATAGGGGGCGAGTTAGTGGACGAGGAGAGAAGGCCACCGGGTTACGGGAGCCATTGGCGAGTAGAGGGAAGGAAAATGCAGAGGCACGGCGAGAGGTACTGAGGTGTGTTGCCAGTCCGGTCCAGCCCGTTCCTGATCCCCGGGTAAGGCCAGTGGTTTGTGTACTGTATTCAATCTATAGTTATTGAGCTCTGTCAGTCACAGACATTTAAACTGTATTCAGTCTATAGTTACTGAGCTCTGTCAGTCACAGACATTTATACTGTATTCAGTCTATAGTTACTGAGCTCTGTCAGTCACAGACATATATACTGTATTCAATCTATTGTTATTGAGCTCTGTCAGTCACAGACTTATATACTGTATTCAGTCTATAGTTACTGAGCTCTGTCAGTCACAGACATTTATACTGTATTCAATCTATTGTTATTGAGCTCTGTCAGTCACAGACTTATATACTGTATTCAGTCTATAGTTACTGAGCTCTGTCAGTCACAGACATCTATACTGTATTCAATCTATAGTTATTGAGCTCTATCAGTCACAGACATATATACTGTATTCAATCTATAGTTATTGAGCTCTGTCAGTTACAGACTTATATACTGTATTCAGTCTATAGTTATTGAGCTCTGTCAGTCACAGACATTTATACTGTATTCGATCTATAGTTACTGAACTCTGTCAGTCACAGACATTTATACTGTATTCAGTCTATAGTTACTGAGCTCTGTCAGTCACAGACATTTATACAGTATTCAGTCTATAGTTACTGAGTTATGTCAGTCACAGACATGTATACTGTATTCAGTCTATAGTTACTGAGCTCTGTAAGTCACAAACATATATACTGTATTCAATCTATAGTTACTGAGCGCTGTCAGTCACAGACATATATACTGTATTCAATCTATAGTAATTGAGCTCTGTCAGCCACAGACATTTATACTGTATTCAATCTATAGTTATTGAGCTCTGTAAGTCACAGACATATATAGTGTATTCATTCTATAGTTACTGAGCTCTGTCATTCACAGACATATATACTGTATTCAATCTATAGTTATTGAGCTCTGTCAGCCACAGACATTTATACTGTATTCAATCTATAGTTATTGAGCTCTGTCAGCCACAGACATTTCTACTGTATTCAATCTAGTTATTGAGCTCTGTCAGTCACAGACATATATACTGTATTCAATCTATAGTTATTGAGCTCTGTCAGTCACAGACATATATACTGTATTCAATCTATAGTTACTGAGCTCTGTCAGCCACAGACATTTATACTGTATTCAGTCTATAGTTACTGAGCTCTGTCAGTCACAGACATTTATACAGTATTCAGTCTATAGTTACTGAGTTATGTCAGTCACAGACATGTATACTGTATTCAGTCTATAGTTACTGAGCTCTGTAAGTCACAAACATATATACTGTATTCAATCTATAGTTACTGAGCGCTGTCAGTCACAGACATATATACTGTATTCAATCTATAGTTATTGAGCTCTGTCAGCCACAGACATTTATACTGTATTCAATCTATAGTTATTGAGCTCTGTAAGTCACAGACATATATAGTGTATTCATTCTATAGTTACTGAGCTCTGTCATTCACAGACATATATACTGTATTCAATCTATAGTTATTGAGCTCTGTCAGCCACAGACATTTATACTGTATTCAATCTATAGTTATTGAGCTCTGTCAGCCACAGACATTTCTACTGTATTCAATCTAGTTATTGAGCTCTGTCAGTCACAGACATATATACTGTATTCAATCTATAGTACTGAGCTCTGTCAGCCACAGACATTTATACTGTATTCAGTCTATAGTTACTGAGCTCTGTCAGTCACAGACATAAATTATATACTGTATTCAATCTATAGTTACTGAGCTCTGTCAGTCACAGACATTTATACTGTATTCAATCTATAGTTTCTGAGCTCTGTCAGTCACAGACATATATACTGTATTCAATCTATACCTACTGAGCTCTGTCAGTCACAGACATATATACTGTATTCAATCTATAGTTACTGAGCTCTTTCAGTCACAGACATAAATTATATACTGTATTCAATCTATAGTTACTGAGCTCTGTCAGTCACAGATATATATACTGTATTCAGTCTATAGTAACTGAGCTCTGAAACAGGTTACTAACACGTGTGCGTAAGCGCCTGTGGGTGGGTGGGTGTGTGGGGGGAATCAGATGACAGCCCTGCAGTGCTCCTGTCTTTATCCTGTGGGTGGGTGGGTGTGTGGGGGGGCTCAGATGACAGCCCTGCAGTGCTCCTGTCTTTATCCTGTGGGTGGGTGGGTGTGTGGGGGGGTCCAGATGACAGCCCTGCAGTGCTCCTGTCTTTATCCTGTGGGTGGGTGGGTGTGTGGGGGGGTCCAGATGACAGCCCTGCAGTGCTCCTGTCTTTATCCTGTGGGTGGGTGGGTGTGTGGGGGGGGTCCAGATGACAGCCCTGCAGTGCTCCTGTCTTTATCCTGTGGGTGGGTGGGTGTGTGGGGGGGGTCCAGATGACAGCCCTGCAGTGCTCCTGTCTTTATTAATAGAATGGAAAGAATCGCAGAGGCACAGAGCGATACACATGACCCCGGTCCTGAGTAGTTCACTTGCTGAGTGGAGAACTTGATCAGCAAAATTGGATGAGGCTAGTAACACACTGTGTCCAGTGACATGCACTGCAGAACTGTTACGGATACAGGTATCCTGTGTTTTTGTGTGTTTCTCTCCTTCTGCCCTAATCACAGGTGTCCTGTATGTTCCTGATTGGTGGTCGTTGAGGTGTCTGCTGATTGGACCAATCAGTGAACATTCCTGTGCATTGCACCACCTGTTACTCGTTTGTTCAATCACACATCCCATTGTATAAAAACCAGTCTTGTGTTTGTTGAGAGAGAGAGAGAATATTTCCGTATGTGAGTATGGACACGGTGGTGTCCTGGTTTTGATTACTCACTAAGTTGCTGTTTACTATGATTGGTACTTCTGTTAGACTACTGTTTTGTATGTGAGTAATGGATACTGTGATGTCCTTTGTTTAGAGTACTCACTAAGTTGCTGGTTACTCTGTTTGGTAACTATTGTGTGTTTCTGGGAAAAGGGGCGTTTGAGCTAGCTGCCCTTGGGCATACATTTCCCGTAGAAAGAACTGTCTATAAACACTAGTTAGACCTGAGCGGACCACCCACTGTATTTTTGTATGGTAGCAGTAGCCTAGCGGTTCTTCAGGCAGGCTAGATCAGTTTAGGGGGTTTTACACTATTGTTTCATTTCTTGGGTCCTGCTCAGCCCTTTTTCCCAAACCCTTACCGTGTGTTCTGAAATAAACCATTTGTGTTTGACGGTAGTTCATGGTTGTTGTGTCACATTTGTTCTCACTGCTCCATGCCACACTCCTAATTTGCATAATTTATGTTACGGGTCTCATGTCCATCCACCCTAGACGTTTAGAGCCACGGGGTTCGTAACATAAAGTGGGGGTTCGTCCGGGATCTATCCCATGCTACTCATGCAAATTAGCAAGTGTCTGGTTCAGTGTTGAGCTTGGCAGCGGTACTACCTGTTTTTTTTTGTGTGTTCAGTAGTCGACGGCTCGTGTTGCTAGTAGGATGGCTACTTTTGAGTTGGAGGCATTTTTGGAAAACCCTACGTGGGAGGTTTTTGATAATTGCCGTAGAGTGGATCTACAGGCTTTGGCTGACCACTTTTCTGTACCCATACCGAGGGGTTTAGTGAAAGCAGAAGTTAGGGAAGTAGTGCTAGCGATATTGTTAAACGAGCGAGTGCTTGAGTTACCGCCGCCTGAGTCTGCTGCTCCTGTAGGGGATGTGGTTGCTGTTCCGGTAAGCCCATCAGTGTCTGAGGACGAGACTAAGGCTCCAGCCACATTGCCCCGTTATGACCCACTCTCCCCACTGACTGACAGTGATGCCAGGATGGATGTCCGCTCGACACGGCTCCAAATGGAGGCGGAAGAGCGGGCAACAAATCAGGCAAGACAAGCTGGAGATGCGTAAAATGGAGCTAGAGGCAGAACAGGAGACGCGTAAGCTAAAGGCAGAACAGGAGACGCGTAAGCTAGAGGCAGAACAGGAGACGCGTAAGATGGAACTGGAGATGCGTAAGATGGAACTGGAGGTGCGTAAAATGGAACTAGAGGCAGAAACAGCGAGGTTAGTCTCTGCTAATACTATGCCTGCTAGTGAGCCATCCTCACCAGCTGTGTCATCTGCTACGTTTGATATTAGTAGGCAGATCACCTTGGTACCTGTGTTTAGGGAGTCAGAGGTTGATTCCTATTTCAGTGTGTTTGAACGTATAGCGGTAGCATTGAAATGGCCCGAAGAGGTATGGTGCCTATTACTTCAGTGTAAACTAACAGGTAAAGCCCAAGAGGTTCTGGCAGCGCTACCTCTTGAAGACAGTTTGAATTATGAAGTGGTCAAAGCTACTGTTCTTCGTGCCTATGAGCTTGTTCCTGAGGCATATCGACAGAGATTTAGGTCTCATAAAAAGTCTCCTACTCAGACTTATGTGGAGTTTGCTAGAGACAAAGGAAATCTGTTTGACAAATGGCACAGTGCTAGTAAGGTAACTGATTTTAACTCTCTACGGGAGTTAATCTTGTTAGAAGAGTTTAAAAATTGTTTACCGGAACGCATTGTAGTTTATCTGAACGAACAGAAAGTATCCTCACTGTCGGAAGCGTCTGTATTGGCAGACGAGTTTGTGTTGACGCATAAGAGCGTGTTTTCGGCTCGTACGGAGAGCAGGGCTGCGGAGTTGCTAACTTTTAGTCCTAGTCGACCAGCAGTACATCCAGCACGCCCAAAAGATGTGCGTCACTGTTTCTATTGTCATAAGGTGGGACATATGGTTAATGATTGCTTTCTGCTAAAACGCAAACCGGGGATGCCTCAGCACGCCAGGCCGCCAACGGGTGTTGGGCTGATTCGTACGGTTGTAAGGCCGGAATCAAGACAGAGGCCTCATAGTGAATGTGGTTTGAAAGTCCCTGTCCCAGATCACAGTTATGAACCGTTCATTTTTGAGGGGTTTGTTTCTATATCAGATGACGAAGCGTCTCAGCGTCCAGTTAGAATCCTCAGAGATACTGGTGCGGCGCAGTCGTTCATACTATCTGATGTGTTGCCCTTGTCTAATAATACATATTGTGGTTCCAGTGTGTTAGTACAAGGAATTGAAATGGGTTTCGTCCCAGTGCCATTGCACTTTGTGAACGTACACTCTGAGTTAGTCAGTGGATTGTTCAGAGTTGGCGTACGTCCTATGTTGCCAGTAAAAGGTGTGACATTTATAATGGGCAACGATATTGCCGGAGGAAAGGTAATACCCATATTGGAGGTATTGGATAAAAGTGACCAGTCTCTCTCCGAGGAGCTGGCACAGGGTTATCCAGATGTGTTCCCCGCTTGTGCTGTCACACGTGCTCAAGCACGACAAGTGGGTGAAGTGATAGATTTGTCAGACACGATTCTATTCAGAGAGTGTGACCCAGAGGATAGTTCGGGTGCTACCTCTGGTAAGCTGGTGCAGTCTGACCAACAGCCCAGAGAAAGGAAGAAGGATGTGGAACTTGTTGCTGAGGCAATACAGTTACCAGTTACTCGTGAGCAGCTGATCGCTAACCAACAGGTTGACATTAGCCTGGCTAAATGTTTTTCTAGTGTTGTCTCAGAGGACGAGCTAAAGAAGAAAAACATGGCATATTTCATTGATGGTAATCTCCTCATGCGTAAATGGACATCCCATGTTGACGCTGGCGGAGATTGGAATGCTGTTTACCAAATAGTGATTCCTACAGCCTTTCGACAAAATGTTTTATCCCTCGCTCATGATCACCAGTGGTCCGGACATCTGGGAGTCACCAAGACTTATGATCGTGTTTTGCGACATTTCTTTTGGCCTGGCTTAAAACAAGATGTGGCTCAGTTCTGTCGGACTTGCCACACCTGTCAAGTAGTTGGGAAACCGAACCAGGTTATTTCCCCCGCGCCTCTTTGTCCCATACCGGCCATAGGTGAACCCTTCGAACATGTGATGGTTGATTGTGTTGGACCATTACCAAAAACAAAATCTGGTAACCAGTTTATGTTAACCATTATGTGTGTGGCCACCAGGTACCCAGAGGCCATTCCTCTACGAAGGATTACTGCTCCGGTGGTGAGTAAAGCGTTGATCAAATTCTTCTCAACTTTTGGATTACCTAAGGTGATACAAACTGATCAGGGTACGAATTTCCTTTCTAAACTTTTCAAACAAGTGTTAAAATCCTTGTCAGTTACACACCGTGTGTCAAGCGCATATCACCCAGAGTCTCAGGGTGCGCTTGAACGTTGGCATCAGACCCTGAAGTCTATGCTCCGTAAATATTGCTTGGAATCTGAGAAAGATTGGGATGAGGGAGTTCCTCTAGTTTTGTTTGCTGTCCGTGAGACAGTACAGGAATCCCTAGGGTTCAGCCCAGCTGAACTGGTGTTTGGACACACCATGAGAGGACCTATGAAAGTCCTTAAGGATCAGTTTTTGTCACAAGAGTTGTGTGTGAAAGAAAATGTGTTGGACTACGTTAGTCGCTTTCGTGAGCGCCTACATGCTGCCTGTGCTCTAGCAAAGGAAGCGCTGTCTTCCTCACAGAAACGGATGAAACGACACTATGACACACAGGCTGTTTCTCGTTCACTGCAGCCAGGTGACCGAGTTCTTGTGTTGTTGCCTGTGCCAGGAGCGTCATTGTCAGCACGTTTCTCTGGTCCTTATGTCATTGAAAAGAAACTAACTGAAACTGACTACGTGATACAGACTCCTGATAGAAAACGCCAATCTCGTGTGTGCCACGTTAACATGTTGAAGACATACCACACCAGACCCGTCACTCAGCTATAAACGCATTTCCCGCACCTACCACCAGAAGAGAGCTACGCCGTTTTTTAGGGATGGTTGGCTACTACCGTAGTTTCTGTAAAAATTTCTCTGCTGTAGTTGCTCCATTAACGGATTTGCTCAGTCCGGCGAGAAAATTTGTATGGTCTGAAGATTGTCGTACTGCTTTCAACACTGCTAAAGCACTCTTATGTAGTACTCCTGTTCTTGCTGCGCCAGATTTTGAACGACCGTTTAAACTGGAGGTAGATGCAAGTGCCAGAGGTGCTGGGGCTGTTCTACTGCAGCAAGACCAGAGTGGAGTGGACCATCCTGTCTGTTATTTTTCACGGAAATTTAACAAATGTCAGACAAACTATTCCACCATTGAACAAGAAGCTCTAGCTTTGTTGTTAGCTCTGCAGTACTTTGAAGTTTATGTTGGTTCCAGTGCATTACCAGTGATAGTGTATACTGATCATAACCCCTTAGTTTTTCTCCACCGGATGTACAACCAGAACCAACGCCTTATGCGTTGGGCACTTGTCGTGCAAAATTATAATTTGGAGATCCGCCACAAAAAGGGGTTGGATAATGTGTTGGCAGATGCTTTGTCTCGTGTGTAATGATCTAGGTTTTTTTTTTGTTAACCCGATAGGATGATTTGTGAATTTGGGTGTTGTGATAGTACGTGTGTCGCAAACCATTGTGGTTTGCTCTTTTAAGGGTGGGAGTGTTACGGATACAGGTATCCTGTGTTTTTGTGTGTTTCTCTCCTTCTGCCCTAATCACAGGTGTCCTGTATGTTCCTGATTGGTGGTCGTTGAGGTGTCTGCTGATTGGACCAATCAGTGAACATTCCTGTGCATTGCACCACCTGTTACTCGTTTGTTCAATCACACATCCCATTGTATAAAAACCAGTCTTGTGTTTGTTGAGAGAGAGAGAGAATATTTCCGTATGTGAGTATGGACACGGTGGTGTCCTGGTTTTGATTACTCACTAAGTTGCTGTTTACTATGATTGGTACTTCTGTTAGACTACTGTTTTGTATGTGAGTAATGGATACTGTGATGTCCTTTGTTTAGAGTACTCACTAAGTTGCTGGTTACTCTGTTTGGTAACTATTGTGTGTTTCTGGGAAAAGGGGCGTTTGAGCTAGCTGCCCTTGGGCATACATTTCCCGTAGAAAGAACTGTCTATAAACACTAGTTAGACCTGAGCGGACCACCCACTGTATTTTTGTATGGTAGCAGTAGCCTAGCGGTTCTTCAGGCAGGCTAGATCAGTTTAGGGGGTTTTACACTATTGTTTCATTTCTTGGGTCCTGCTCAGCCCTTTTTCCCAAACCCTTACCGTGTGTTCTGAAATAAACCATTTGTGTTTGACGGTAGTTCATGGTTGTTGTGTCACATTTGTTCTCACTGCTCCATGCCACACTCCTAATTTGCATAATTTATGTTACGGGTCTCATGTCCATCCACCCTAGACGTTTAGAGCCACGGGGTTCGTAACAAGAACAAACAGGCCGAATGTTCGTTTGGTCAGGTTTAAGTAGGGTGGCAGTGGGGATTAAGGAGAGCGACGACAGATGCGGAGGAATATTTGTAGCTGATGCTTGTTGAGGAACTGCGTTCAAGGCAACTAGTTAAAGTGTTGCGAACCGGCTTGGAGGCTGATTGGCAATTAGTAGCAGCTGGTGCTTGTTGAGTTGCTAGGGAGCTGCGTTCAAGGCAACTAGTTAAAGCGGTTGCATTCAAGTCCAGTCCTCTCTCCTGTATTTTTGTTCCTTCTTAACCATTAAATGAATCAGAACTCCAGACTATCAAGATTTGTGAGAAGAGGTCTTGAAATTGATTCTACCTTTCCAAGAACAGTTGTTTCAACAGTGGGTTATATTAGTATATACACTAGACTACGTGTGGGTTATATTAGTGTATACACTAGGCTATGTGTGGGTTATAGTAGTATATACACTAGGCTATGTGTGGGTTATATTAGTGTATACACTAGACTATGTGTGGGTTATATTAGTGTATACACTAGGCTATGTGTGGGTTATATTAATGTATACACTAGGCTATGTGTGGGTTATAGTAGTGTATACACTAGGCTATGTGTGGGTTATAGTAGTGTATACACTAGGCTATGTGTGGGTTATAGTAGTGTATACACTAGGCTATGTGTGGGTTATATTAGTGTATACACTAGGCTATGTGTTGGTTATATTAGTGTATACACTAGGCTATGTGTGGGTTATATTAGTGTATACACTAGGCTATGTGTGGGTTATATTAGTGTATACACTAGGCTATGTGTGGGTTATATTAGTATATACACTAGGCTATGTGTGGGTTATATTAGTATATACACTAGGCTATGTGTGGGTTATAGTAGTGTATACACTAGGCTATGTGTGGGTTATATTAGTGTATACACTAGGCTATGTGTGGGTTATAGTAGTGTATACACTAGGCTATGTGTGGGTTATATTAGTGTATACACTAGGCTATGTGTGGGTTATATTAGTGTATACACTAGGCTATGTGTGGGTTATATTAGTATATACACTAGACTATGTGTGGGTTATATTAGTGTATACACTAGGCTATGTGTGGGTTATATTAGTATATACACTAGGCTATGTGTGGGTTATAGTAGTGTATACACTAGGCTATGTGTGGGTGATATTAGTGTATACACTAGGCTATGTGTGGGTTATATTAGTGTATACACTAGGCTATGTGTGGGTTATAGTAGTGTATACACTAGGCTATGTGTGGGTTATAGTAGTGTATACACTAGGCTATGTGTGGGTTATAGTAGTGTATACACTAGGCTATGTGTGGGTTATAGTAGTGTATACACTAGGCTATGCGTGGGCATGCTTTACACCTGGTTGTCTAGGTCTTAATTGAAAGGCAAACCCAGCAGAGACTAGGCCCTCAATTAATGAGTTTGACACCCCTGTTATGCACTGTCCTCCTCTAGTAGTCAAGGTTACAGGACACACACACTATTGTCTGGTTGTCCACACCTTCACAGATCAGAAATATCATAAAGGATGACATAATATGTCTTTATGTAGGTGTTTGCCAAATTAGGGAGCTATAACATTTTATTTCCTCCTATCAAATTCACATTCAACCAATTCACATTCATCCAATTCACATTCATCCAATTCACATTCAACCAATTCACATTCATCCAATTCACATTCATCCAATTCACATTCATCCAATTCACATTCAACCAATTCACATTCATCCAATTCACATTCATCCAATTCACATTCATCCAAGAGGCTGTTCAACAGTCTGATGGTAATAGAAGCTGTTCAACAGTCTGATGGTCTGGTAATAGAAGCTGTTCAACAGTCTGATGGTCTGGTAATAGAAGCTGTTCAACAGTCTGATGGTAATAGAAGCTGTTCAACAGTCTGATGGTAATAGAAGCTGTTCAACAGTCTGATGGTAATAGAAGCTGTTCAACAGTCTGATGGTAATAGAAGCTGTTCAACAGTCTGATGGTAATAGAAGCTGTTCAACAGTCTGATGGTAATAGAAGCTGTTCAACAGTCTGATGGTAATAGAAGCTGTTCAACAGTCTGATGGTAATAGAAGCTGTTCAACAGTCTGATGGTCTGGTAATAGAAGCTGTTCAACAGTCTGATGGTCTGGTAATAGAAGCTGTTCCCTTTCAGTGGGTAACATACTATGGGGAGTCAACGACCAATCATATTCACTTGATGAAAAGTGAAATCACGCCCAATGGGCCAATGGATACTGAGCCCGCCCTCGGAAGTCCTGACTTCCTGGCTATAATAACGGGGCTCGCATTCATTTCCTCAATTCTTTGCTCTTCAGGTCGCCTAAAGGGGGGGGGCCTAGGACCAAGTTTGGGAAACCCTGCCCTAGGGCATGTGATTTCACAAATGAAATTAAAGATACTCACGAGCGCTGTGCGTCCTCCTCCTCTTTGTGACGTCATTACGTCAATGGTCCCCTAGGTCCTTGCGCCTTTTTTGAGAAAGGAGCTTTCCTCTCTCCTTCTAAAGCAGGCTATCCGGGTCCGGGTGGTCCCCGGGTCAGAACTACAGGGCGGTTGGTACAGCCCGTACTACTTCATTCCCAAGAGTGATGGAACGTTGCATAAGAGCTGTTATTGTGAAGTGGAAACGTCTAGGAGCAACAACGGCTCAGCCGCGAAGTGGTAGGCCACACAAGCTCACAGAACGGGACCGGCGAGTGCTGAAGCGCATAGCGTGTAAAAATAATCTGTCCTCGGTTGCAACAATCACTACCCAGTTCCAAACTGCCTCTGGAAGCAACGTCAGCACAAGAACTGTTCGTTGGGAGCTTCATGAAATAGGTTTCCATGGCCAAGCAGCCGCACACAAGCCAAAGATCACCATGCGCAATGCCAAACGTCGGCTGGAGTTCTGTAAAGCTCGCCTCCATTGGACTCTGGAGCAGTGGAAACGAGTTCTCTGGAGTAGTGAATCACACTTCACCATCTGGCAGTCAAATGGACGAATCTGGGTTTGGCGGATGGCAGGAGAACGCTACCTGCCCCAATGCACAGTGCCAACTGTATATAATGGTCTGGGGCTGTTTCTCATGGTTCGGGCTGGGCACCTTAGTTTAAGTGAAGTGAAATCTTACCGCTACAGCATACAATGAAATTCTAGACGATTCTGTGCTTCCAACTTTGTGGCAACAGTTTGGGGAAGGCCCTTTCCTGTTTCAGCATGACAATGTCCCCGTGCACAAAGCGAGGTCCATACAGAAATGGTTTGTCAAGATCGGTGTGAAAGAACTTGACTGGTCTGCACAAAGCCTTGACCTCAACCCCATCGAACACCTTTGGGATTAATTGGAACGCCGACTGCGAGCCAGGCCTAATCGCCCAACATCAGCGCCCGACCTCACTAATGCTCTTGTAGCTGAATGAAAGCAAGTCCCCACAGCAATGTTCCAACATCTAGTGGAAAGCCTTCCCAGAAGAGTGGAGGCTGTTATAGCAGCAAAGGGGGGGGACCAACTCCACATATCAATGCCCATGATTTTGAAATGAGATGTTCGACGAGCAGGTGTCCACATACCTTTGGTGATGTAGTGTGGCTGTTGCGCCGTTGGGAATGTGGACGCGTCTGTTTCAGCGTCTGGATGCATCTCGGGCGTTAGGTAGCTTAGTGGGCAAGAGTGTTGTGCCAGTAACCGAAAGGTCGCTGGTTCTAATCCCCGAGCCGACTGGGTGAAAAATCTGTCGATGTGCCCTTAAGCAAGGCACTTAACCCTAATTGCTCCTGGAAGTCGCTCTGGATAAGAGTGTCTGCTAAATGACTAAAATGTAAAAATCTCGCCGTTGCTGAAGGTATCCCTGTCCCACAGGGTGTTCATGACATCCGTACTGGGATGGGGAGCGCTGTGTGTGAGCTACTCAGAAAGAGGGATTTGGTCAACAGCTCAAAGGGCGCTGCATATCAATTACCTAGAGCGTCTGACTGTTTTGCTAACGGTGAGGCGTTTCCTTCCAATGTTGGAGGGCCAGCATGTGTTGGTAAAGTCCAACAACAGGACGGCAGTGGCGTATATCAACAGTCGGGGGGGACACAGTTTTCTTTCTCCTAAAACTTATCTGCTTGTATGGAGCAGTGCACATTTCCAGTCACTCAGGTTGACGTATCTTCCTGGATCTAGTTTCCAGGGGGTGTCCTATCTCTACGGAGTGGAGATGGCAAACCCCTCAGTGGTTGCCCAGATATGGGATCGGTTCGGTAGGGCCACGGTAGTCTTTACGTAGATCTAACACATTGCGAGAAAGAGCGCATTATCGTCTGTTCTTCTCAATGAGGGATCTAGGCGCTTCATTGGGAACGAATGCTTTGGCTTATCAATGGCCGTGGGACCCTGCTTTATGCATTTCCTTTGGTGGACCTGATTCAGGCCACCGTGGAGAGGGTCCATCCGGAGGGTCTGTTGTTGATTCTGGAGGCTCCCCGCTGGGAAGACAACCCTGGTTCCCGGAGATCATCCGCCTGTTGGACAGGGACCCGTGGAGGGTTCCGTGTCGTCAGGATCTATTATCACGGGAGAGTTTGGCACTCACAGCTGCAGATATGGGATCTGTGGGTTTGCCCACTGAAATGGTTGAATTTGACAGCTACAGTTGAAGTCGGAAGTTTACATACACTTAAGGTTGGAGTCATTAAAACTCGTTTTTCAACCACTCTACACATTTCTTGTAAACAAAGTATAGTTTTGGCAAGTCGGTCAGGACATCTACTTTGTGCGTGACAAAAGTAATTTTTCCAACAATTGTTTACAGACAGATTATTTCACTTATAATTCACTGTATCACAATTTCAGTGGGTCAGAAGTTTACATATACTAAGTTGACTGTGCCTTTAAACAGCATGGAAAATTCCGGAAATTGATGTCATGGCTTTCGAAGCTTCTGATAGGCTAATTGACAATTTGAGTCAATTGAAGGTGTACCTGTGGATGTATTTCAAGGCCTACCTTGCAGGGGCTTTTTGAGCAGGGCTTTTCTTTTTCCACATGGAAGGTTTATACGGCAGCGGCGTGTCATGTAGGGATCTCTACCCCGGGATCTCTTCCTCTGGGATTGACGTCTCTACCCCGGGATCTCTTCCTCTGGGATTGACGTCTCTACCCCGGGATCTCTTCCTCTGGGATTGGCGTCTCTACCCCGGGATCTCTTCCTCTGGGATTGACGTCTCTACCCCGGGATCTCTTCCTCTGGGATTGACGTCTCTACCCCGGGATCTCTTCCTCTGGGATTGACGTCTCTACCCCGGGATCTCTTCCTCTGGTGGTGCGGTTCCTGAAAGGCGTGTGTCGGCTCAGACCAGTGTCTAAACATGGAACCTGGCTGTGTGAGCCTCCGTTTCAACTATTGGAGTCTGTAGACCTGAAGGTCCTTTCCTACAAAGACTGGGGATCTCTACGCTCTATCAGTGCAGCCTTCCTGTTTGGAGTTTGCGCCTGGCGAAGTCATGTTACGTCCTAAAGCCTTTTTAGCTGCTCACATCCTCTGCTTCCTGAGAACAGCGGTTGCATGGCCTGTGTCCGGTATATGGATAAGACCAAGGATATCTGCATTTCTGTCCCGCATTTTTTGTCTGTTTCGCTAATCCAGGTCGAGGTAGGGTGCTTTCTAACCAGCGTATTTCTCGTTGAGTTGTGGAGGCAAAGGAAAAGGGTTGTCTAGGGGTGTGGCGGCTTCTTGGGCAGTGTTCAAGGGAATGACGATTGATGATATCTGTGCTGCAGCAAGTTGGGGTTCCCCAAATACCTTTTAAGTTTCATCGCTTGGATGTAACTGCGCCCAGTGTGGCTCAAAGTGTCCTTATGGTCCGGGAGTGGGTGTTAGGCAGGTTGCACATTTATCAGACACTCTTATCCAGAGCGACTTACAGTTAGTGCATTCATCTTAAGATGGTTAGGTGGGACAACCACATATCACAGGCATAGAAAGTACATGTTTCTTCAATAACACAGCTATCAGTAGAGACAAAGCTAGAAGGGGAGGGGAGGGGTTGAGGTGAGGAGGAGGATTATTTAAGATACTGTTTGAAGGGTTTCAGATGTTTTTGGAAGATGGGCAGGGACTCTGCTGTCCTAGCTTCATGGGGAAGTTAGTTCCACCATTGGGGTGCCAGGACAGAGAAGAGCTTGGACTGGGCTGAGGTGGCAGAACGGAGTGCTCAGGTTTCCCCGGGAGGAAGAACAGTTCAGTCTTGTCGTGGTTGAGCTTGAGGTGGTGGGCCGACATCCAAGTTAAGATATCTGCCAGATGCCTGTCGCCACCTGGGTGTCACCTGGGTGTCAGAAGGAGGGAAGGACAAAAGTAGTTGAGTGTCATCCTCATAGTAATGATAGGAGAGACCATGTGAGGATATGACGGAGCCGAGTGACGGAGCTGAGTGACTTGGTGTATAGAGAGAAGAGGAGAGGGCCTAGAACCGAGCCCTGGGGGACACCAGTAGTGAAAGTACGTGGTGCGGACATAGATCCTCTCCACGTCACCTGGTAGGAGCGGCCTGTGTGTAGAGCCTGAGAAGGGTGGAGAAGTGGATCTGATGGTTCACTGTGTCAAAAGAAGCGGATAGATCTAGGAGGATGAGAACAGAGGAGAGAGAGTCCGCTTTTGCAGTGCAGAGAGCCTCCCTGACACAGAGAATAGCAGTCTTGAAGCCTGACTGGTTAGGATCAAGAAGATCATTCTGAGAGAGATAGAGAGATAGTTGATCAGAGTGTTTTGGAAAGAAAAAGAAGAAGGGATACAGGTCTGTAGTTTTTTATGTCTGTGGGGTCGAGTGTTGGTTTCGTGAGGAGGGGAGCAACTCGGGCCATTTTGAAGTCAGAGGGGACGCTGCCATTGGTCAGGGATGAGTTGATGAGGGAAGTGAGGAATGGGAGAAGGTCTCCAGAGATGGTCTGGAGAAGGGAGGAGGGGATGGGGTCGGGCGGCCAGACCTCACTAGTCACAGGATGTAATCTGGAGAGAGAGGGGAGAAAGAGGTCAAGGCGTAGGGTAGTTCTGTGTGAGTGGAACCAGTGGACTCAATAGGCTGAGTGAATACGTAGCAGATGTCATCAACCTTTTTTTCAAAGTGGTTGACAAAGTCATCCACAGAGAGGGAGGGGGAGGGGTGGAGGATTAAGGAGGGAGGAGAAGGTGGAAAAGAGTTTCCTAGGGTTAGAGGCAGAAGCTTGACATTTAGAGTGGTAGAAAATGGCTTTAGCAGCGGATACAGAGGAAGATAAGGTAGAGCGGAGGGAATGAAAGGTACTCCGGAAGTTTCGTTTGCCTCCATTTTCACTCAGCTGCACGCAGCTCTGTTCTGTAAGCTCGCAATGAGCCATGGAGCAAGAGGGGAGGGCCAAGCCAAGGGCCAGTTCGAGTCATAGGATGCGGAAAGGGAGGAGAGTAGGGTCGAAAAGGCAGAATCAGGAGACAGGAGGGAGAAGGATTTAGCAGAAGTGAGAGATGATAGGATAGAAGAGGAGAGAGTAGTGGGAGAAAGACAGCGAAGATTGCGACGGTGCATTACCATCTGGATAGGGACTGAGTGGTTAGGGTTGACTGAAGGGCAGCATAGGCTGAGATGAACTTGGCGTTCTTGACCGCAGATCAAACGCTGCCAGAGACCCGGAATTCCACATTGGTTGTGTGCGCAGGGTAAACTAAATTAGAAGGGTTGCAGCCCAAAAAAAAAATTGTATCACTCCTAGAGATATCAGGAGTCCTCTAGCTGTAGAATGAAGCACAGTTTCCTGTGGGTTTGAGCCTCAGGCTGACGTGGTTCATGGACTCTGGTCAATGCTATGCAGCGCGCGTGTGAACTTTACCAAGTCACGACAGGTGTTCTGTTGTTTTGGACATGTGGTTCCTTGTTATGAGGTCTGACATTTCAGGCTCGCAAGGTTAGTATTGTTCTTGGAACCGTGGGGTCTATGGACTTGGGTCAGTGCCCATAGCCAAGTTGCAGCAGGTTCTGGTTCTCTATATGGGGCTCTGACAGTTCAGGCTTCTCGGGTAGATATTAGGGGAAAGGTAGCTTCTGGAACCATTTTTTGGAGCCGGTGTGCTTGGACTGCCGTGGGCCTCCTAGTCTGCCACCCTTGGGGCGTAATTGTGTGTCCCCATAGTATGTTAAACCGAGTGACAGACTGAAAGGGAACATACAGTTATGAATATAACTACTGTTCCCTGAAGGAGGTATAACAAATGATGGCCCCGCCGCCCTCATGGGGTTTGGGCTCGCTGAAGAGCGGCACTGAATTGAGGAAATTAATGTGAGCCCCGGTATTATATCCAGAATGGGTGGGCTCGGCATCCATTGGCCCGTTGGGCGTGAATATGATTGGTGAATATGATTGGTCGTTGACTCCCCATAGTATGTTATACCTATGTTATGCGCGCGTGTGTGTGTGTGTATACCCTCACAACAAAGTCTCCCCTCTTATAATCCTTTAGCAGGGGGGGGGGGCTAAACCCCTGACCCCTAACTGACCTACCATAAAGGTCACATGATGAACAGCCTGTTGTCATTGTTCACACACACACACACACACACACACACACACACTGTAATGATGTCATGTCATAGTATTGTGTGGACCAGGGAAGTGTTACTAGATAAGTGGTTTGGTTCCACTGACTCTACAATCCTTATGTCAGAGGAGATTACTGATGTTCAGGAGAGCATCACGGATGGACAGGATATATGACTTGGGGTAAAGAGTAATAACATCAAAGAATGGGAGTGCCCATTGACGATGGCCAGATGTATGTGAAAGGAAGGACTACCAAGGGTATAAAAGCTGGGAGATTTGTGTGTGTGGGCAGTTCAATTGACAAAGGGCAGAGCTATGTCCGTTTGTTAGATGAACCCACGGGCTCGTGATCCAATAAATACTTGGTATAAAATCTCCAACAGAATGTCTAAGTAAATTCTTGCATCTTGAACTTCTCAATACCATGGAGTATTTCTGGGATCTTTTTATTTCAGCTCATGAAATTTGGGACCAACACTTTACATGTTACGTTTATATTTTGTTCCGTATAGTTTGGGAATCTGTTGGTCAGGGAGGCTCTTTATTAGAATGATAGCCCACGTTAATCTTGATACCAACCTTTAGCCTTCTTCTTGGAACAGGTGCTAGTTAGTACCAAAAAAGGTTTCTTCACTTTGTCCCTGTAGGGGAACCCTTTTTATATTGGTTCTTTGAAGAACCATGTCACGCCCTGGCTCTGGGGACACTGTTATGTTGAGCCAGGGTGTGTAGATCTATGGGTTTTGTTTCTATGGGTGTTTATTTCTATGTTGGCCAGAGTGACTCCCAATCAGAGGCAACGAGTGTCAGCTGTCGTGGGTTGTCTCTGATTGGGAGCCATATTTAAACTGTCTGTTTTTCATTCGGGTTTGTGGGATTTTGTTCGTGTTTGGTTTGTTTATTGACCATTGACTGTCACGTCATCGTTTTGTTGTTTTGGTCGTGTGATCATTTATTAAATAAATATGTTCACGTTCAACGCTGCGTTTGATTCCACCACTACACCCACCTACAGCATTCGTGACAGAAAATCCCACCAAGATGTGACCAAGCAGCGTGTCCAGGAGCCATTGCCAGGGAGATCCCTAACAGATCTCCTTCGCCTCCTCGACTGGGTCAAGCCGAGTGAGGAAGAGAAGGGCTTGACCTTGTGGCAGAAGGGCGAAAGGCTGGCGAGGGACATGGAGACCTGGTCCACGGGTAGGGGAGACGCCCAGAAATTTTTTAGGGGGGGGCTAACGCCGTGGACGACGGGGCAGCAGGAGGCCGCCAGGTTACGGGAGTCACTGGTCACCAGGGGGAGGGAGGATGTAGAGGCACGGCGAGAGGTTCTGGCGTGTGTTGCCAGTCCGGTCCGGCCTGTTCCTGATCCCCACGTAGGGCCAGTGGTGTGTGTTCCCAGTACGGTCCGGCCTGTTCCTGCCACTCGCACCAAGTCTACGGTGCGCGTCGCCAGCCCAGTCCGGCCCATTCCTGCTCCCCGCACCAAGTCAGGGGTGCGCTTCGACAGCCCGGCTCGGCCCGTTCCTGCTCCCCGCACCAAGTCAGTGGTGCGCTTCGTCAGCCCGGCTCGGCCCGTTCCTGCTCCCCGCACCAAGTCAGGGGTGCGCTTCGACAGCCCGGCTCGGCCCGCTCCTGCTCCCCACACCAAGCCAGTGGTGTGCGTCGTCAGTCCGGCACGGCCCGTGCCTGTTCCCCGCACCAAGTCAGGGGTGCGCTTCGACAGCCCGGCTCGGCCCGCTCCTGCTCCCCACACCAAGCCAGTGGTGTGCGTCGTCAGTCCGGCACGGCCCGTGCCTGTTCCCCGCACCAAGTCAGGGGTGCGCTTCGACAGCCCGGCTCGGCCCGCTCCTGCTCCCCACACCAAGCCAGTGGTGTGCGTCGTCAGTCCGGCACGGCCCGTGCCTGTTCCACCGGTGGCTGGTCCGGCACCGGTCAGATGCTTCACGCCGGAGCTAGAGCAATCCGCTCCACCAGTGTGCAGTCCAGCTCCGGCCAGCGGGGCCAGACCGGACCAGGGGTACTTTGGGGGGTTGGAGAGGGAGCGGGGATCAGGCCCGGAGCCGGATCCGCCGCCTAGGCGGAGTGCCCACCCGGTCCCTCCCCTGTGGGTTTTGGTTGACGCGGTCGGAGTCCGCGCCTTTAGGGGGGGTACTGTCACGCCCTGGCTCTGGGGACACTGTTATGTTGAGCCAGGGTGTGTAGATCTATGGGTTTTGTTTCTATGGGTGTTTATTTCTATGTTGGCCAGAGTGACTCCCAATCAGAGGCAACGAGTGTCAGCTGTCGTGGGTTGTCTCTGATTGGGAGCCATATTTAAACTGTCTGTTTTTCATTCGGGTTTGTGGGATTTTGTTCGTGTTTGGTTTGTTTATTGACCATTGACTGTCACGTCATCGTTTTGTTGTTTTGGTCGTGTGATCATTTATTAAATAAATATGTTCACGTTCAACGCTGCGCCTTGGTCCTCCTCTATGTTAGACGATCGTGACAAACCATCTGCAGAGGGTTCTTCATTACACTGTTTACACTGTTAAACATTTCCAACTGGTTGCAGTGAAAATATGGCAAATATACAAAAACATATCTGTATTTTTAGAGCTGGATTAAGGTATTATTGCTGTAAGGGATTTGGGAGTGAACCTCACTTGGGATTTGAACTCACAATCTGTAAATTTCCAGTGACCTGAATTTCCTGCTACGCCACCAGGTCTGTGGATATGATAGAGATTAGAACCAATAGACATTCTGTCATTTGTCCCTTTTGGGTGCCATGTAGAACCATTAGATTTTTCTAGAACAGGTCGATTACCAGCTACCAGTAGCTAGCTCACAGCCCACCTAAGAGTAGCTCGCCAAACAACTCTCCCAGCTACTATCTAATCAACACAACATTGGCATTATCCCACCCCTGGTTAGCCACTATTGGCTTAAAAAGCAAAACCTAACACAATATCTGCCAATTAATTTCCAGCAATATTGCCCCAGTCTGTGTGTGTGGTGCAGGCGTTTGTCAATCACTCTGTGTGAAGCCAGTTGATGTGATAACATTTACATTTACATGTAAGTCATTTAGCAGACGCTCTTATCCAGAGCGACTTACAAATTGGTGCATTCACCTTATGATAGCCAGTGGGACAACCACTTTACAATATGTTTTATTTTTCTTTATATTTCTTTTTTTGGGGGGTGGTGGGGTAAGGGGGGGTAGAATGATTACTTTATCCTATCCCTGGTATTCCTTAAAGAGGTGGGATTTCAAGTGTCTCCGGAAGGTGGTGAGTGACTCCGCTGTCCTGGCGTCGTGAGGGAGCTTGTTCCACCATTGGGGTGCCAGAGCAGCGAACAGTTTTGACTGGGCTGAGCGGGAACTATGCTTCCGCAGAGGAAGGGGAGCCAGCAGGCCAGAGGTGGATGAACGCAATGCCCTCGTTTGGGTGTAGGGACTGATCAGAGCCTGAAGGTACGGAGGTGCCGTTCCCCTCACAGCTCCGTAGGCAAGCACCATGATAACCGTCTTGTGGGTTGACAGAAATACTTTCCCCAGAACCTTCTCAATTAAATGTTAACTGCAAAGTAGGCTTACCTGGCAGAAGTATATCATGAGGAAGTATATCATGAGGAAGTATATCATGAGGAAGTATATCATGAGGAAGTATATCATGAGGAAGTATATCATGAGGAAGTATATCATGAGGAAGTATATCCTGAGGAAGTATATCATGAGGAAGTATATCATGAGGAAGTATATCATGAGGAAGTATATCCTGAGGAAGTATATCATGAGGAAGTATATCATGAGGAAGTATATCCTGAGGAAGTATATCATGAGGAAGTATATCCTGAGGAAGTATATCATGAGGAAGTATATCATGAGGAAGTATATCCTGAGGAAGTATATCATGAGGAAGTATATCATGAGGAAGTATATCATGAGGAAGTATATCATGAGTAAGTATATCATGAGGAAGTATATCCTGAGGAAGTATATCATGAGGAAGTATATCATGAGGAAGTATATCATGAGGAAGTATATCATGAGGAAGTATATCATGAGGAAGTATATCATGAGGAAGTATATCATGAGGAAGTATATCCTGAGGAAGTATATCATGAGGAAGTATATCATGAGGAAGTATATCATGAGGAAGTATATCATGAGGAAGTATATCATGAGGAAGTATATCCTGAGGAAGTATATCATGAGGAAGTATATCCTGAGGAAGTATATCATGAGGAAGTATATCCTGAGGAAGTATATCATGAGGAAGTATATCATGAGGAAGTATATCCTGAGGAATTATATCATGAGGAAGTATATCATGAGGAAGTATATCATGAGGAAGTATATCATGAGTAAGTATATCATGAGGAAGTATATCCTGAGGAAGTATATCATGAGGAAGTATATCATGAGGAAGTATATCATGAGGAAGTATATCATGAGGAAGTATATCCTGAGGAAGTATATCATGAGGAAGTATATCATGAGGAAGTATATCATGAGGAAGTATATCATGAGGAAGTATATCATGAGGAAGTATATCATGAGGAAGTATATCATGAGGAAGTCTATCATGAGGAAGTATATCATGAGGAAGTATATCATGAGGAAGTATATCATGAGGAAGTCTATCATGAGGAAGTATATCATGAGGAAGTATATCATGAGGAAGTATATCATGAGGAAGTCTATCATGAGGAAGTATATCATGAGGAAGTATATCATGAGGAAGTATATCGTGAGGAAGTATATCGTGAGGAAGTATATCGTGAGGAAGTCTATCATGAGGAAGTATATCATGAGGAAGTATATCATGAGGAAGTATATCCTGAGGAAGTATATCATGAGGAAGTATATCATGAGGAAGTATATCATGAGGAAGTATATCATGAGGAAGTATATCATGAGGAAGTATATCATGAGGAAGTATATCATGAGGAAGTATATCATGAGGAAGTCTATCATGAGGAAGTATATCATGAGGAAGTCTATCATGAGGAAGTCTATCATGAGGAAGTATATCATGAGGAAGTATATCATGAGGAAGTATATCATGAGGAAGTCTATCATGAGGAAGTATATCATGAGGAAGTATATCATGAGGAAGTATATCATGAGGAAGTATATCATGAGGAAGTATATCATGAGGAAGTATATCCTGAGGAAGTATATCATTTGTATCTATTATTTGTAATTTGCAAACTTTGCCATGAACTGAGCAGCAGCATTCCAGAAGCATCACTAGACCAGAACATTAGAATACACATTCCAGAAGCATCACTAGACCAGAACATTAGAATACACATTCCAGAAGCATCACTAGACCAGAACATTAGAATACACATTCCAGAAGCATCACTAGACCAGAACATTAGAATACACATTCCAGAAGCATCACTAGACCAGAACATTAGAATACACATTCCAGAAGCATCACTAGACCAGAACATTAGAATACACATTCCAGAAGCATCACTAGACCAGCACATTAGAATACACATTCCAGAAGCATCACTAGACCAGAACATTAGAATACACATTCCAGAAGCATCACTAGACCAGAACATTAGAATACACATTCCAGAAGCATCACTAGACCAGAACATTAGAATACACATTCCAGAACCATCACTAGACCAGAACATTAGAATACACATTCCAGAAGCATCACTAGACCAGAACATTAGAATACACATTCCAGAAGCATCACTAGACCAGCACATTAGAATACACATTCCAGAAGCATCACTAGACCAGCACATTAGAATACACATTCCAGAAGCATCACTAGACCAGAACATTAGAATACACATTCCAGAAGCATCACTAGACCAGAACATTAGAATACACATTCCAGAAGCATCACTAGACCAGCACATTAGAATACACATTCCAGAAGCATCACTAGACCAGAACATTAGAATACACATTCCAGAAGCATCACTAGACCAGAACATTAGAATACACATTCCAGAAGCATCACTAGACCAGAACATTAGAATACACATTCCAGAAGCATCACTAGACCAGAACATTAGAATACACATTCCAGAACCATCACTAGACCAGAACATTAGAATACACATTCCAGAAGCATCACTAGACCAGAACATTAGAATACACATTCCAGAAGCATCACTAGACCAGAACATTAGAATACACATTCCAGAAGCATCACTAGACCAGAACATTAGAATACACATTCCAGAAGCATCACTAGACCAGAACATTAGAATACACATTCCAGAACCATCACTAGACCAGAACATTAGAATACACATTCCAGAAGCATCACTAGACCAGCACATTAGAATACACATTCCTCACTCGCTACATGCACAATTAAAGGGCCAGATGCACAATTAAAGGGCCAGACGCACAATTTAAGGGCCAGACGCACAATTAAAGGGCCAGATGCACAATTAAAGGGCCAGATGCACAATTAAAGGGCCAGATGCACAATTAAAGGGCCAGATGCACAATTAAAGGGCCAGATGCACAATTAAAGGGCCAGATGCACAATTAAAGGGCCTGATGCACAATTAAAGGGCCAGATGCACAATTAAAGGGCCAGATGCACAATTAAAAGGCCAGATGCACAATTAAAGGGCCAGATGCACAATTAAAGGGCCAGATGCACAATTAAAGGGCCAGATGCGCAATTAAAGGGCCAGATGCACAATTAAAGGGGAATTACACTCAAAAATACATGTGTTAGTTTTCTTCCAGATCTAGAAAAAAAATGGTCTTCTGATGTGATTTAACCGTTGACATGGACTCAGAACATCCAATGTCGTTGTTTATTTATGAACAATTGTAATTTTGAGAGTGAAAACAAAAACTATCTAAAACAAGGAAAAATAGAACTGAGAAAATATAATTTGGGGGGCGGGGGATCACATATTTTCCCCCTTAGAGTTGTTTATGAACCATTATTTGAACTGGTATATTGACAGAACACATACTGCACTACATTATCTTGTCCACTAAGGACCCGGGGAAGAGCTGCTGGGGAGAAGAGAAGAGAAGAGTGTGAATATTTACCAGGTATAGGAGAGGAGAGGGCTGCTGGGGAGAAGAGAAGAGAAGAGAAGAGAAGAGAAGAGAAGAGAAGAGAAGAGAAGAGAAGAGAAGAGAAGAGAAGAGAAGAGAAGAGAAGAGAAGAGAAGAGAAGAGAAGAGAAGAGAAGAGAAGAGAAGAGAAGAGAATGAATATTTACCAGGTATAGGAGAGGAGAGGAGAGGAGAGGAGAGGAGAGGAGAGGAGAGGAGAGGAGAGGAGAGGAGAGGAGAGGAGAGGAGAGTATGAATATTTACCAGGTATAGGAGAGGAGAGGAGAGGAGAGGAGAGGAGAGGAGAGGAGAGGAGAGGAGAGGAGAGGAGAGGAGAGGATGAATATTTACCAGGTATAGGAGAGGAGAGGAGAGGAGAGGAGAGGAGAGGAGAGGAGAGGAGAGGAGAGGAGAGGAGAGGAGAGGAGAGGAGAGGAGAGGAGAGGAGAGGAGAGGTAGAATATTTACCAGGTATAGGAGAGGAGAGGAGAGGAGAGGAGAGGAGAGGAGAGGAGAGGAGAGGAGAGGAGAGGAGAGGAGAGGAGAGGAGAGGAGCGAAGAGGAGAGGAGAGGAGAGAGGAGAGTATTAATATTTACCAGGTATAGGAGAGGATATGGCTGCTGGGGAGAAGAGAAGAGAAGAATGTGAATATTTTAAAGCTAGAAAGAAATGTGTAGCTTGTGACGTGTTTCATTTTTTTATTTTAGGTTGGAGACCCATATTTTTTAAATAAATATTAAATCAATTTATAACATTTTTTACATGCGTTTTTTCAGGATTTCTTTGTTGTTATTCTGTCTCTCACTGTTCAAATAAACCTACCATTAAAATTATAGACTGATCATGTCTTTGTCAGTGGGCAAACGTACAAAATTAGCAGGGGATCAAATACTTTTTTCCCTCACTGTAGATGGATTATAAACAGATATTGCTCATTAACCTTTACGGACCAAATAACGATGATCCACACTTCTTTGACAATATATATAATAAATTATCAACTCTGCAAGCAATTCAAGACTCTATTATTATGGTGGGAGATTATAATACCGTTTTAAATAGCTCAATGGACCGTAAAGGAAATCACACTCCAAACAATCACCCTCATGCTCTTAAGGAAATTGTGAATGTCATGGATACATTAGAACTAGTAGATATATGGAGGCTTAAATATCCTGATCTAGTGAGATATACATGACGGAGACTCAATCAAGCTAGTCGTCTTGACTTCTTTCTTATGTCAACAAGTTTAAAAAGTGTTGATAGGGGACGGAATGCAGTCGGACCTTCATATCATGTTGTTATTCTGTCTCTCACTGTTCAAATAAAACAATTATAGACTGATCATGTCTTTGTCAGTGGGAAAACGTACAAAATCAGCAGGGGATCAAATACGTTTTTCCCTCACTGTAAGTTACTAGCAGTTACTGGTTATGTAGGATCTTGATCACTATTTTGTTGCTGAGAATGTTCCTGCACGGCAGGAAATGCAAACTTGTATTTGAGGTTTTAAAAGGCTTCTAAAGTTTGTAATTTCCACTTGATTTACTCATGGTCTGACTAACACTGCTCTTCTACCATCCACCGCAAGAAGGCCGCCAGAGGCGGATGCAGTGGTTTGAGTAGCAGCCCATGAACGTTCTGAGAACCATGTGTTTCTGAGGTGGGAATTTCAGTACTAGCTCTGTCAGTACTCCAATGCAAAAAAACAGATATCTCTAAAACAGATATCTCTAGCTTAAACTGATGGATTTTGATGGGGATTTTTTTATTATGTTACTTAGATTCACTTACTGCCTCATTTAGGTTTCCATGTAGGTGTCCTCTGTCTCTCTCTCTCTCTCTCTCTCTCTCTCTTTCTCTTTTTCTATATTGTATCTTCTTGTATTTTGTATTTATTATGGATCCCCATTAGTTCCTGCCAAGGCAGCAGCTACTCTTCCTGGGGTTTATTATGGATCCCCATTAGTTCCTGCCAAGGCAGCAGCTACTCTTCCTGGGGTTTATTATTGATCCCCATTAGTTCCTGCCAAGGCAGCAGCTACTCTTCCTGGGGTTTATTATGGATCCCCATTGGTTCCTGCCAAGGCAGCAGCTACTCTTCCTGGGGTTTATTATGGATCCCCATTGGTTCCTGCCAAGGCAGCAGCTACTCTTCCTGGGGTTTATTATGGATCCCCATTAGTTCCTGCCAAGGCAGCAGCTACTCTTCCTGGGGTTTACTATGGATCCCCATTAGTTCCTGCCAAGGCAGCAGCTACTCTTCCTGGGGTTTATTATGGATCCCCATTAGTTCCTGCCAAGGCAGCAGCTACTCTTCCTGGGGTTTATTATGGATCGCCATTAGTTCCTGCCAAGGCAGCAGCTACTCTTCCTGGGGTTTATTATGGATCCCCATTAGTTCCTGCCAAGGCAGCAGCTACTCTTCCTGGGGTTTATTATTGATCCCCATTAGTTCCTGCCAAGGCAGCAGCTACTCTTCCTGGGGTTTATTATGGATCCCCATTAGTTCCTGCCAAGGCAGCAGCTACTCTTCCTGGGGTTTATTATGGATCCCCATTAGTTCCTGCCAAGGCAGCAGCTACTCTTCCTGGGGTTTATTATGGATCCCCATTGGTTCCTGCCAAGGCAGCAGCTACTCTTCCTGGGGTTTATTATGGATCCCCATTAGTTCCTGCCAAGGCAGCAGCTACTCTTCCTGGGGTCCAGCAACATTAAGACAGTTATATACAGTTAAAAATATTACATGACATTACATTTCATAACACTTTACCCAATACATTTAGTGTGTTCCCTCAGGCCACTACTCCACTATCACATATGTGACCGACCGCCTTGATTCGGTCTTATGTAGCAACATTAAAATATGCAGGTTACTTTACTAACCGCTGTGTTTTGTTTCTCTCTCTGTCTGTTTAAACAGTCATTTCATTTAGCCCTTTCCCTCTTTGTTCTCCTTTCTCCTCACCAGTGTGATTCGGTCTTATGTAGCAACATTTGAAATTGTGTTTTTTACATTGGATAAAAGCAGAGACACTGAGGTACAAAATAATATATCATACACTACATTTGAGGGAACAATTGGGAACAATGGGAAAGTAATTCTGCTTTAAAAGTTGATAAACTTGAAATCTCACTTTGAGAAAATGTTATTTGAATGTTTTGGTACCTACTGGAGAGCTCTTCTTTGTCTACACCCATTCAGCATCGTTCACACCCTCTTAAGCTTTAGCCCCACCCATCTCGTTTCGCTCTCGGAGCGTTCAGAGCGCACACTTGACGCTCTGGCCAATGAGTAGGGTTGATCCGAGCGTTCTGACCTCACAACGGCAGTCAAGCACCCGAGCTAACTGGCTAACATTGGCTAGCTTGCTAGCTACTTCCAGACACAAATGAGAGAACACCTCACTCTGAACATTTTACTCACCCTAGCAGAGCTGGTTAGGGTTTTTTCATGTTATCCAGAGCCTTGGTGTCTGTAACTGTGCTGCTGGCAACAATTTAATTACGCTTTTTTTGCCGACGTTTACTGACACCGGCCATATTCAACGGGTGTTGTGCGTTCGTAAATTCATCAGTTATTCTGCGCTCTGGCATACTCAGACTGAATTTACGAACACACCCGAAATGGATACTTGCATAGTGGAGTCTGTTGTTAAGACATCTAGCTAGCTAGTTAAACAATGAACCATAATCCCTTAGTTTGAAGATGTAATCTGGAGACAGGTATTTTCTCCATCTCTTTAGCTATCATACTCTAATTCCACTGATTTCAAAACTCGATCCTCCAGAAAGTGGAGAGCAACACTTATGCAGCTCCACTACACCATACATTTTTTTTAAAGCTGTGTTACACAGGATTACCTAGACATACTGACCAGCTCAAATAGACAGAAGTGGGCTATATGGCAGACCAATCCGAACTCCTCTCTTGGCATGTCCAGCCCACTCATTATCTCAGCAAATCATGGCTAGTGGGAAGGTTGCTGTCTTTTTCTGTGGCTTAACCAACTAGGCTCGTAATTTAACAATTGTATTTGTATTTATAGATGGCATACAAGTGTTATTAAGGCACATGAAAGTTCACATTTTGATAAGTAAAATAAGTTCTCCTGTGAACTAGTGACCCGCGACATATGCCTAGTTTCCTGAATCTAGTCACATATTTACAATACAACATCCATGTGTATGTGTGTCTGTGCCCGTGTGTGTCTTTTCACAAACCCCATTCTACTGCTTGCATTAGTTACCTGATGTGGAATAGAGTTCCATGTAGTCATGGCTCTATGTAGTACTGTGCGCCTCCCAAAGTCTGTTCTTGACTTGGGGACTGTGAAGAGACCTTTGGTGGCATGTCTTGTGGGGTATGCGTGGGTAACAGTGTTGCTTCCGTCCCTCTCCTCTCCCCTACCTGGGCTCGAACCAGGGACCCTCTGCACACATCAACAACAGTCACCCTCAAAGCACCGTTACCCGTCGCTCCACAAAAGCCGTGGCCCTTGCAGAGCAAGGGAAACAACTACTTCAAGGTCTCAGAGCAAGTGACGTCACCAATTGAAATGCTACTAGCGCGCACCGCTAACTAGCTAGCCATTTCACACCGGTTACACATGGGTGTCCGATCTGTGTGCTAGTTGTTTAAACAGATACCTCGGTGCATTCAACATGCAAAAACAAGTAATGATGAAGTCAATCTCTCCTCCACTTTGAGCCATGAGAGACTTAAATGCATATTATTAATGTTATCTGTCCGTGTTTTGACCATGACAGTATACTAATGACATGCCACTGGCCTTGAGTAAAGCCAGTGTGTCTATGTATGCAAATGACTCAACACTATACATGTCAGCTACTACAGCGACTGAAATGACTGCAACACTTAACACAGAGCTGCAGTTAGTTTCAGAATAGTGACAAGGAATAAATTAGTCCTAAATATTTCAAAAACTAAGAGCATTGTATTTGGGACAAATCATTCACTAAACCCTAAACCTCAACATTATGTAGAAATTGAGCAAGTTGAAGTGACTTAACTGCTTGGAGTAACCCTGGATTATAAAGATTGAAAATAGTAAGGGGCATAGACAGCTACCCTGGGGAACCTGGATTTTGTTGGAGAGCCTTCCATTAAAGAACACCTTCTGTGTTCTGTTAGACGGGTAGCTCTTTATTCACACTATAGCAAGGGGTGTAAAGCCATAACACATACGTTTTTCAATCAGCAGACTATGATCGATAATGTCAAAAGCTACACTGAAGTTTAACAAAACAGCTCCCACAGTCTGTTGTCAATTTGTTTAGAGTAAAATAGCATTGTATCTGGTCAAACACAATTTTTCCAAAAAGTTTACTAAAGGTTGGTAACAGGCTGATTGGTCGGCTATTTGTGCCAGTAAAGGGGGCTTCACTATTCTTAGGTAGCGGAATGACTACCCCGGTGGCTTGTCATTGTTGATAGACAACAATAATATTTTCACTACTTCCACACTCACTTTACGGAATTCAAAATGACAATGTTTGTGTAGTATCTAAACAGTTTATGATTTTGCTGACGTTTGCAAATGGTGTGTTAGAGGAACTTGGCTCTGCTTGCGGAAACATCTGGAAAGCATTACTACATAGGTTTCTTGGAATAGAGGAGAGTCTACTATGTAGAGGTCAGGGATTGGTTTATTAAAATCACGCCATATTATGTTACATAGGATATAAATACCATGTTCTGAACAAAGGAGGGAGAGACAACAGATTGGGCCGTTGTTCTCCAGATATTTTGCAGATGTCTGTAAATTGATACTGTGATCTTTGATATAAATAAACCTTTATAATCAAAGTACAGTGTAAGCGGACTTCTTATCATCACAGCATAGATCAGCATTGTTGTCTTGGACACCACCACACTTGTCTTTCATAATTTGATCAGTTATACTCGGATGTGTAGTGTCAGCGTTTGTTGCTGGCATGTCATGCCTAAATTTGCTAATCTTGCCAATGAAAATCATTAACATAATTGGCAATATCAGTGGGTTTTGTGATGAATCTGATTCAATGAATGATGGAGCTGAGTTTGCCTTTTTGCCTAAAATTTTCTTTAAGGTGCTCCAAAGCTTTTTACTATCATTCTTTGTCATTTATTTTCTTTCATAGTATAGTTCCTCTCCTGCTGCCCTAACCAGGTCAGCTGTATAGCAAGTGAACATGAGGAAGGAGCAGGTGTGTGTGTATGTGTTTGTGTGTGTATGTGTGTGCCAGGCATCAGGGTGTCAGTGTCAAGCGATTAAAAGCAGAGGCAGTCTAAAGCCGGTGGTGACAGGGCTGTCAGTGAATGTGCTGCAGATAGCAGGACTGTCAACAGCAAACATGTCACACGCACACACACACACTCTCACACACACACAAACTAACCTTCTCGCTCTCTCTCTCTCTCTCTCTCTCTCTTTCTCTCCCCGCTGCAGGTGTTAGAAGGAGAGGGTGTGTGTAGCAGAGGTGATGAAGCATCGGTTGTCACCCTGTTACCCTGAAGACTGCATTCATCTCTGGGCGTTAGAGCCTGAAGACAGGCCCTCTGATAGGCTGGATCTTCTCATCTGGACAGAGGGATCTAACACTCCTGGACTAGACTTGCCTGGAGGGGCCTACCCTGGTCTACATCTCCAGCCCTCCCTCTCTCTGGAACCTGTATTAAGGGTCTAGGTCTCCTGGACAAGATTACCCTGGTCTACACCTCTAGTCCTCTGGGTGTCCTGGGACGTGTTTTAAGGACCAGGGTCTAGGTGTACTTGCAGCAACAGTAGCAGTAGTAGTAGTAGTAGTAATAGTAGTAGTAGTAGTAGTAGTAGTAGTAGTAGTAGTAGTAGTAGTAGTAGTAGTAGTTGTAGTAGTAGTAGTAGTAGTAGTAGTAGTAGTAGTAGTAGTAGTAGTAGTAGTAGCAGTAGTAGTAGTAGTAGTAGCAGTGTTATTAGCAGTTGTAGTAGCCCCCCCAGCAGCAGCAGCCATGGAGGTGGCTCTGGTGGACATTGAGAGTCTGGATGACATTGACAGCAGCCTGGAAGATGAGCTGGACAACCCAGACAACCCTGACGAGACCACGACCCTGATGGTCGACATGCCCTCCGAACAATGCTCCCACCACCTCCTTTCCCCTCAGTCCAACCTCACATCCACCCCCCAGCACCACCACCCCTCCTCACACTCCTCCCCTTGCCCGTCCCCCTCCCCCAATACTCTGGGTGTGCCCCAGTCGCCCATCATGCCACCCCACAGCAGGAGGGGGCGCCCTAGCTGTGCCAGCATGATCACCAACTGGAAGCTGCTGCTGAGTAGCGAGACCCAGACGCAGAGCGAGACCATCTTCAGCCGGCTGGCTAAGGAGTGCTGCGAGGATGTGTTCGTGGACAAGACAGGGCTAGATGACGGAGACCAGAAGGTCATCATCAACATCGCCGGGCTGCGCTTCGAGACGCAGCTCAAAACCCTCGACCAGTTCCCTGAGACCCTTCTGGGGGACCCTATGAAGAGGATGGACTACTTCGACCCCATGAGGAACGAGTATTTCTTTGACAGGAACAGGCCCAGCTTCGATGGCATCCTGTATTACTACCAGTCAGGAGGGAAGATCCGCCGGCCGGCCAACGTTCCGCTGGATGTGTTTGCTGATGAGATCGTGTTCTATGAGTTGGGGAGTGACGCCATGGAGCAGTTCAGAGAGGACGAGGGCTTCATCAAAGAAGTGGAGATCCCTCTCCCGACCAATGAGATGTACCGCCAGTTCTGGCTGCTGTTCGAGTACCCCGAGAGTTCCAACGCGGCGCGTGGCGTGGCGCTGGTCTCCGTGTTCGTCATCGTTATCTCAATCATCATCTTCTGCATGGAGACGCTGCCGGAGTTCCGGGATAACTCCCTGGACCCCATCTTACCCACCACCGTCATGCAGCTGATGCCTTTCGATGGGAACCAATCGCTGGGCGGCCTCGGGTCCTTGTTCCCGCCCTCAGCCACGCCCAAAACCATCACCTCCACGTTCTCCGACCCTTTCTTCATCATCGAGACGGCCTGCATCATCTGGTTCTTCTTCGAGCTGGTTGTCCGCTTCGTGGTCTGCCCCTCCAAGAGCGATTTCTTCCACAACCTCATGAACATCATCGACATCGTCTCCATCATCCCCTACTTCGTCACCTTGGTAACGGAGCTGGTCACCACCCCGGACCAGAACTCCAGCCAGAACATGTCCCTGGCCATCCTTCGTATCATCCGTCTGGTCAGGGTGTTCAGGATCTTCAAGCTGTCCAGACACTCCAAGGGGCTCCAGATCCTGGGCCAGACCCTGAAGGCCAGCATGCGGGAGCTGGGCCTCCTCATCTTCTTCCTCTTCATCGGAGTCATCCTCTTCTCCAGCGCCATCTACTTTGCCGAAGTGGACGAGCCCAGCACACAGTTCGTCAGCATCCCTGACGGCTTCTGGTGGGCCGTGGTCACCATGACTACAGTGGGCTATGGGGACATGTGCCCGATCACCATGGGCGGTAAGATGGTGGGGACGCTCTGCGCCATCGCTGGCGTGTTGACCATCGCCCTGCCCGTCCCTGTCATTGTGTCCAACTTCAACTACTTCTACCACCGGGAGACGGAGGCAGAGGACAAGCAGCCAATGGCAGATGCAGCAGAGCTGGCCATGAAGGCCTCAGGAGAGAGTAAACATGGGAGTAGCACCTCTCTGAACAAGACCAATGGAACCTGGCAGGGCGAGAAGTTCACTGGCCTCTGAGATATATGGAGACTGACCAGTCCACTGTAGAAGAGACAATGTGTGACAGAGAGACACAGATAGACTTAATTGTGCACTTCCTGGGGCAGAGAGATATAGACTGACCTGTCCACTGTCTGGGGCAGAGAGATATAGACTGACCTGTCCACTATGGAAGATATAGATTGAGACAGAGAAAGACATCTGTGAGACACACAACTAATCCTCTCCTGTCCACTGGGAGAAAGACATAAAGTCACCCCTGTGGAAAGACACAGCTACACCGGCTCTTTACTGTCAGGTGGTAGGGACATTTTTTTTTTTAATGACAGAAAGTGTTAGGTTTGATAGATCAAGCATGGAGTCTGTGTTTTACTTGTCTTGACGATGATATTTCATTTTTTTTATATTGTATCATAAACAACTCTTAACTCAGTGCAAATAGTGACTGGTAACAACATTAAACACATAGTTGCCGGTAACAACGTTAAACACATAGTTGCCGGTAACAACGTTAAACACATAGTTGCCGGTAACAACATTAAACACATAGTTGCCGGTAACAACATTAAACACATAGTTGCCGGTAACAACATTAAACACATAGTTGCCGGTAACAACGTTAAACACATAGTTGCCGGTAACAACATTAAACACATAGTTGCCGGTAACAACGTTAAACACATAGTTGCCGGTAACAACATTAAACACATAGTTGCCGGTAACAACGTTAAACACATAGTTGCCGGTAACAACGTTAAATACATAGTAACTGGTAACAACATTAAACACATAGTTGCCGGTAACAACGTTAAACACATAGTGACTGGTAACAACCTTAAGCACATAGTAACTGATAACAACGTTAAACACATAGTAACTGATAACAACGTTAAATACATAGTAACTGATAACAACGTTAAACACATAGTTGCCGGTAACAACGTTAAACACATAGTGACTGGTAACAACCTTAAGCACACAGTTGCCGGTAACAACGTTAAACACATAGTAACTGATAACAACGTTAAACACATAGTAACTGATAACAACGTTAAATACATAGTAACTGATAACAACGTTAAACACACAGTGATTGTGTTGGACTCTGCTACACCTATCAAACATCTAATCTCTCAATTTACAGATCATATAACTTTCACTTGTATCCAAATAATCAAACGCCCTCCAACTATACTGTAGGTAGATTTTCACCATTGTGTTTAATTGTATTTGTTTATTTTTGCATTTTGATCATTACATACGTTTGTTTGTTTATTAGATTAAGAATCTATTATTGTCTGTATTCCGTTATATGTAATTTATAATTATATCATTTTATGATGTTATATTCTAGTTTTTTTGTTGTTGTCCTTAGCACTTTTAGATCTCAGTCATTCTTTGTCTCAAATGGCACCCTATTCCCTATATAGTGCACTACGCCTAAGGGCTCCGGTCTAAAGCAGTGCTCTGTACAGGGAATAGGGTGACATTTGGGACTAAACCATTCAAATGTTGTCAGCAGCTAAATGAATACCGACCACATCTACAGACAGCGCCTTGAACTGCATAGTAACTACAGATGGAGGATCTTAATTTGAGCCAGTTTTTGCGACAGTAGGAAAATAATCCCGCAGGAAATGTGAAATATATTTTGTGGATTATAATGAAATTGACATTTTTGTAGGGGTTTATATTATGACACTGGGGTGTCAAGGAAAGTGCTACAATGAACAATTGATATCGTAATAGCTGAGATAACGTGTCATAACCTGTCATAAAATGGTCATAACACTGTCATGATCCATATATTTACACCTGTTGTGACATATATGGCGTTATTTTATGGCTGGTTATGACAACTACATAAGAATGTCAAAACCCAAAGTTACTCAAATGTTGTATTTTTTCCTGCCAAGAAGTTTCGTTTGAAAGTTTTGTTTCTTAAGTCCTTTGATGTTGTTGTAATGAATTCTTTACAATCATGCTTTTTTTCATCATGTTTTAAATAACTTGTAGAAAATACACTTAATGACGCTGTCAAGAAGCATTATGACCATCCTGTGTCACTTTACTTGGACTAAGAAAATACACCTTATGACACTGTCAAGAACCATTATGACCATCCTGTGTCACTTTACTTGGACTAAGAAAATACACCTTATGACACTGTCAAGAAGCATTATGACCATCCTGTGTCACTTTACTTGGACTAAGAAAATACACCTTATGACGCTGTCAAGAAGCATTATGACCATCATAATCATATGAGCCAGATAGGCCTATCACGTACAGGCCCTTATATCAGTCATCAGTCAGAAAGGGGTGTCTTGTCCTGCTCCTGAAATCTGACTCCTGCATTCATCCCAGTCATCAGCAACAGAGCATTGGGGTTAGGGTGCATGTCTGACATCAATGTGTGAGCAATTACAATGATAATTTAATAATGTCAATTTACAGAAAATGTTATATAACATACACATACCGTTGACAAGTAGCCTATGGTGTAATGGAATGTTTTGCCTTGTGGGTTTTGACGCTCTTATGTAGGTGTCATAACCAGCCATAAAATTATGCAATATATGTCACAACAGGGCTAAATACAGTATATGTGTCATGACAGTGATATGACAAGTTATGTCAGCTGTTATGACATGGTTATGACGATGGGTGTCAAGACAAGCGTTACCTTTTTCATAAGGGAAAATCAAGTCTGAAATTTCAGAGTGGAAATTACAAACTTTAGAAGCCTTTTTAAAACCTCAAATACACTACAAGATAATAAAAAAAATCATTTATTGCAGGAACATTCTCCTGCAACACAGTGATTAAATGAAGATCCTACATCTTTATGGTATACTGTTGATGAGATTGCCATACTCTACAGTATAATGCTAATGCGTTCCTTAATGATGCAAACAAATTGATATTCCTCTTTACAGTTGGTGATGCTGCTGGAGAAGAAGAGGGTTTTAAAACTGCAACAGTACATTAGAGGATTAGGAAACTAACTAAAACGTGTTTCATTCCTGTTCATCATCCCTTC